>NW_017802747.1:188381-223524 GCF_001625305.1 Branchiostoma belcheri
GTCCTTGCCCTCTCTTCTTAGCTTCTTTAACATTCCTGTGTACACGTTATTTGCTGCCTTGAATTCGGTGTCCTTCAGGATGTTGTATTTGCGATGGAAAGGGGGTCCTGTGAGATGACAGTGTATGGCAGCTCTTAGACATCCATAACTAGCTTTTGTCATACGGTGTGCCGTTATCTTTGCGAACCTCTGCGTAGAAGGACCTGAGCAGTGGTGCCAAGTTTTCTGGAGGAAGCTCCTCAAAGTCTGTATCCAAGTCTCTTGCTGTCAGCCATTCTAAAATCATAATATTAAAAACAAAAGTCTTGTTTATTCATTTTCCACTACACCCACAGGATGTTGATAATAATACTGACTTCTCCGAGACTCCAGCTACCAATAACATATTGGCACACTTATCAACATTATATTCTAAATCAGAGAATTTGCTGTAAAATTCCAGTTCAGTACAGGGCTGTTATAAATTTGGCAGCCTGTCGATATTACAGTAACAATAACATTAGCAAAACAAATGTAATTCTATTCCTGCTAATCACTTGAAAAAAGAACACACCCACCTTTCAAAAGCTTCACTCCCCACTTGGTTGCCCTTTCAGTAGTTTTTTCAACTCGCCCCTCCTCTATCTCGCCAAGTTGTTGTTCGTTCAGACACGCGAAACGCACCCTGCTGACCTCTGTCTCTGGTGTAGCTTCCAGCGTCTGTTCCTCGACCTCCATGGGTCCAAATATCTCATCTAAATCCGCGTCTGTTATCTCTTCCATGTAGAAATTAGGCAAACTCTCCATGACACAAGAAGGCAAGATGGCGGACCAAAAAAATAAAATCGTCTGATCCTTGGTCTGATTCAGTCAGGTGATGTGGGCGATACCACTTTTTGTAGGGGTGTCAAAATAAGTATGGTTTTTGCTCTCCCGTTCAAATTCTATCTATTTACATATACATTTCATACTCACACACATTTTAGTTTATATGAAGCTTAAAAAAAAACATAATTTTGTCTGACCAGGAAACTGCTATGAATATTAACAGAAAGAGCTGTGTACCCCTATATCATTATGGTTTCACCCATGGTTTATGGATAATAACGCACGGCTGAGCCATGGTTTATCGGAGAATAAAGCACGGGTAACGGAGGCCTCTGATTGGTCTACGCCACCCGGCTATATGATAATACGTGGTAACGCGCCAGTGTTGTTTATGCATGTAAACTAAAACATCCGATTTCTAGACAATAAGAGAAGTAGCTATTATTCATGAGAGACCCGTTTAGAACAGAGCTAGGAAAGCCATCAGCACTAGATTACGTGGCAACGAAAGTGCTGAAATGCGGCAGGCGAACTACGGCAGATCTAACAGCTAACGAACAGATAGTCGAAGTGATGGAGACAACACGTCCGGAGAGGGAAGAAATAGAACTGTCAGTCCTCCAGGGGGATTCCGACGGTCATGACTCGGAGGTGCCCCCTCCTCTTCCCCCAAAACAGAACCGGAGAAATCCGTCCTGCCGCCCCAAACAGACCTGGACGGATCCGTCCTGTCGACCTAAACAGATTCAGGGACTACCTTCTCGTCCCTCCGGGCAAAAACCGGGGGATCCGACTCACCGCACTAGACGGGGAGGTGAAAGAAAGACGCGGAAGGAGCCGTCACGTCCACCCGATCAGACTCTCGGGGTACCGTCACGTTCCCTAGAACAGGCTCCCGGCGAAGCATCTCTTCCTACCGAAGGAAGTCCGGGACCGTCTCGCCGATCTAGACAGAGAGGTGGGAGAAGGATCTGGGAGGTTGGTTTTCTTACTATTTATCTATCTATCTATCTATCTATCTATCTATCTATCTATCTATCTATCTATCTATCTATCTATCTATCTATCTATCTATCTATCTATCTATCTATCTATCTATCTATCTATCTATCTATCTATCTATCTATCTATCCCTGTATATAGTATATCTATCTATTTATCTAGTAGAAAGATATAGCTGTAGATCGTCTGGCAAGACGAGAAGGGCCAAATATCTATCTAATATCTATCTATTACTGTGGATGTACTTATCTTTCTTTCTGTCTATTAGAGAGCTTAGATAGATGTATATATAGATAGATAGATAGATAGATGTATAGATAGATAGATAGATAGATAGATAGATAGATAGATAGATAGATAGATAAATATAGAATAAGGGTTGTTTTTTTATGTTTCATTGTTGTAGTTATTTAGCTTAATGATTGTAAACCTAATGAATTGTCAAGTTGTATCACCTTTAAACAATGTAAATATTTCCCAATTGTGACCATAACGACTGGCAGTAAATGCTTTTCTTGTTCTCTGATGTAAATAAACTTTTGTTTGGCTGTGAAATCAATTCATGGGACTGTTAGAATTGTAATATTGTATAACTTGAATGCAGTCCCATTTTGTCCTTGTATTGTTTCTTCAATCAAATTAATGTAAATGAAAAAAAAGTTTGGAGTCCCATTTTGTCCTTGTATTGCACTTCAATCAAATTAATGTAAATGAATAAACTGTCCATTCCAGGTACCGTCTCGTCACACCGAGGAGACCCTGGGACTACCGCCTCGTCCCCCCGAACAGGCTCCAGACGAACCATCGGTGACGCTGCTCCTCCCCAAACAGAGAGACGGGAGATCGGCAGGCGTGTACCGGCACAGGCTACGGGAGGAAGACCTCGTCAAGCTGCCGCTGAACCCGATGTACGGGGCAGACCTAGATCTGCCGTCAGGTCAGTTATTGTAACATCACATGCACAGAACTAGATAGAGCACCGCCAACCTAGAAATGACAATATTCCTTTCGCTCAATTTTCGTCCACGACTCAGCTAGAACAGATAATGCCAAAATCTTATGATTATAGAATGAATTGGAAATAGAGGTGCGATTTGTATTGCATTTTTGAAACGGGCCTTGAAGCCGTTAGCCAGTAAAATTCAACGATATACACCAATTTTGTGTCTTTAGAAAAAAAAATTAAAAGCAAAAAACAAGCAAAAGCAAATAAAAAAATAAAAAACAATAGTAAATAATAATTGAATTTAACAAAAACCAAACGTTTCAGTACACATCATATTCTCGGCTGAGGTGCTAAAATTTCAAGAATAATATTTCAACGTTTAATTTCTGGTACTAACAACAGCACGCAACATAGAAAACGGTTAGTACAGATAACAAATACTGTGGCAGTATTCAAACTTTTCAACTATTATTGGGGAAACTTTATATGAAAATTGGTCAAAATGCCGACCTACGGAACCAATAATAGAAGCTTACTGTTTTTACCCTGCATTACAAGTACAAGTAGTGCCATTCGCTTTTGCCATTCCCATGATGCAAATCGACAGGGTGATGGCGATACATGTGATATGCGACATGTTTACGTACAACTGTCTTGTTTTTCTGTGTGTTTCCATCAATCTGAGAATTCGCTGTTTAAAATTTAGTGTTTTTTTTTCTATAGAAAACATGTAATGTGTGGTATACAATGTTATCCTGTATAGTGTAAGGATTCAAAAGGAGATATAACTATTGCTCGAAAAAATTTAACTGATATTTTAGCATATAAATATATTTAAGGTGCCGTCTGCATTATTTTAGATTCAGTAATAACGAATATGAAAACAACACAGGATCTTATAATCTCGACCTGTTAGCGCTATGCAACCTGGGAATTTAACCTCATTGCGCTATGTATTACGGGAATAGAAAAACGGTGTATGTAAAAATATGGATCATTTCCAAACCTAGCAGCTATAATTTAGATCTGAAAATAGTCTATTAATTCATAATAATGAATACATATTTTATAGCCATGCATTTTTTTTATTTTGAAGAAATACGAATATGTTTACTGTACCAATACAATCTTTTCTTTTCAAGGATAATTAATTGTTACTATTATAATAGTTACTGTAAATGGGATGGGTTGTGTCGTGTTTGATGGATAACGCCTTGCTTGGAAAGCTAACAAAATGCTTTGTTAATTCAACGGTGAGTTAAGAAAACATCGTACTGGTGTTCAAAAGTTTGTTTTTTTCAAACATATTCAATTTAATATTTCTTTTTATTTCTTACATATGGGCACACACACTCTCTCTCTCTCTCACACACACACACACACACACACCATTGATCAACAACCTTGTCTCCCAAACACGTTATGTAAGGTGGTCCTAGAAACAGGTCGAACACAGCATAAGTGATTTAAAGAACATCAATATTAATCCGACCCCTATGTGGCTTGAACAGAAACACCTCTTTTGATCTCTTTTAGTTCTTATAGATCGTATACAGGAAAGTAAGTCTACGGTATGCCGAGGTGGAGCTTGTTTACCCCTCAAACACCCGAACGAGGTCCATTTGGACCCCAGACGTATATATTTATGTGCTATTTGATTTCTTTTTAATTTAAAAAAAAATTTCCCCTGACCTTGTCAATAAATCTCTTCTAGAAGTTCTCCAAGTTTTTTTTTTTGGGGGGGGGGGGGGAGGAGCGGCACAAATTTGTAAAATAACAACTGAAAGTCTGATGTAAGACCGTCTAGGGTCCAAACGGAGAGCCATATTTGCACTTTCCTACACACGAAATTGTTCGGATATCCTGAATATGTCTTCAAGGAAGCATTATTGGTATTATGCAGTTTGCCAAGTAACCTCAACCTCAGGAATTCTTTTATCATGTTTTCAGAGGTTTGACAACTTGACAATCATATGAGGTCAAAGGTCAATCCCATGTTCATGCCTACAGGCCTCATCCTATTTGTGCATAAATTATGATAATGAGCTGGAATTTTTCAAAACTTAATCGTGCTAAAATACACAACTTACTGTGTTTAACCAATATTTATGCAAAGATCACTGAAAAAATGCAAAAAGGAATGTAAATTTAAAAGAAACCAAATGGGGTCCATTTGGACCCCGTTCGGGCAATAACGTCACAAAAAATGTTCGCGTGTTTAAGGGTTAAAGAACATCTTTATTACAATATCTGACTGCCTCTTATCATTATCATTATGCACCTGCTAGTCAATCCAGTCAAACCTAACTTGAATTATTATTTGTTTCAGGCGTAGGCGTGAAAGCCAGGAACTGGGTACGATAGTAGCGGCCAACTACTGCCCATTTTGTTCCTTCGTGACGTGGTCTGGTCCCGCAGTGCTGTCGTATCACCTCCAGTTGCACCTCGGCACCAGGCACTGTCCAGCTTGCGGTGTCTCAGCAGCCAGCAAACCTGCACTTCACCAACACATTGCTAGGCGGCACATCCATCCTGATACGTGCCACGGCGGTGACGAGGCCTCTTTTGACAATGGAACGGACACCTGCTCGAGGTCATGCGAAGTTTGTCGGCTGGTAGGACACTACGACAGACGTGTTTTAGGCCACTGTTGTTTCCTGTGCGACTATTCGGACCCAAACTCTCTAGACCTCTACCGTCACGTGATGATGGGACACGTACAAATCGCCAAATCTCGCGAGACCAACACCCCTAAATCTCGCGAGACCGTCATGCCAGGACTGACAGACCACCCACCAAAACTCTCTTCAGGGATTGGTGATTTCGCATCACAGGTCTAAGATGGTGGCCAGAACTGTAGCTCTGTCAACGTGAAGTCAGACGAAAGGCACCAGGGCGATGAGCTGCCCACACCGCCACAGGAACTACGGATATACGGCAAGCGGAAATCTCCACCCGTATCGCCACTGGCTGACAAACCCACAAGCACCGGCTGCCAGGCCACATCTGTTGAAAAAGAAGCCGTTGACCTCGTTGTTCCCCTAAAGAAGAGGCGGCGGGTTTTCATCGGAGGTGGAAACAGCGACAACTGCTCTGTACCAGAACATACTTCAACAGAGACCACCGCCACCTGTCATAATAACATGGAATGGTCAAAAGAACTGTCGCCTGCTTCCGATCGACAATCGAATGGAGGAACTACCACTTATAACGTCGGTTTCTGTTCGGTGTGGGTACCGATGGCGTTATTGCCACCAGTATTGTATCAGGAGGTGCCACTGGATTTGTCGCTAAGTAAGGCTAAAGCGACACCTACCGACACAACGGAAAATACCATGCCTGTCATCACGTCCGTGTTACTAGGGACTAGTAGAGGATGTTCGAAATAATGCATTCATTCTGTATTATATTCTGAGGCTAGATAGACTAGGGTAGTTTTACCTTGGTCCAATTCTACTAGTAAAATTACATGTTTTTCCTTCAGTATGGCAAGTTTTAAGATGTCGTAGTCGACAAAATGCAGTGAGAAACAAATGTTGTTTTTTTTCCAGAATTTTGTACATTACATAAAGTAGATATCAAGTGAGAGAAGAGTCTACAAAAATGCTCAAGACATCAAAAACTATGCAAGAATCCAACTTTATTCCCCAAACAATATTTCTACTCTCTGCAAATAACTAGGCCGTTGAAATAAAATACAAGTAAACAACAGTGACTTTAACGTAAGTTATTTTTGGCGTCTTTTTATCGGGCTTTTTTTGCACTATTATCACTTTTACGCAAACCGAACTGGATCAAATGAGTCTAAATCAATTAAAGCATCTATCAATAAAAAAACGAAAATATCTCCAGTTCCCAACGGCCAAAAAAGTTTGAATTTTTGCAGGAGCCTTACCCAGATACTACTTCTTTCAACTATGTATGAGATATGGGAAATAGACGTATGGTATCTCCATAAATTATAAATTTCTGATGTATATGATTTTCCAAAAATCGGCCTGGCCAAACTGCTGCGGGGGGTCTGGAGCGGTGATTTTTTTACCGAATGTAGGGACAGTCATCTACTATAAGAATCGGTTTCCGGAAAATTGGAATATTGGTCAGGTTTTGAGAAATATGAAAAGTTTGTTAATTTTTACAACTTTTTAGGGGTGGCAAACACTTTATCAGCCAATATCTGAATATTGTACGAAGAAATCAATTCTATAGAAAGGGATTCAAATAAACTAAGGTCTTGGGCCTTCATTACACCCTAGCTATGACCTTTGTAAGTCGTAGCTACGAGTTTGGCCAAGCCTTTAAAGTTTAAAACTCTCAGTTTTGCAGAGTTTGCTTGGTTTAACTTGCCCATCCATCAAATTGACAGCTGCATATCTTCAAAAGATAATTATTTTTCACACCCCCTCACGAACTAATTATCTGCAATTATCTTTGATTATGCATAGAGGGCAGAAAGCACCACGTAGGCTATAGACCAAAGAGCTTGTATCAAGCTAGAAGCATAAGGTCAGATTCGAACCCGGGTCAAAAAGGCCTAGACCCTAATCCTTACCCCTAATCACGGTGTGATAGATTTTTTTTTTTTTGGGTGGGGGGGGGTTCTGAGCACACTTAGATTTCTTGGAGTCCCAGGGAAGGTGTACAAGGGAAGGCAGCCAGTTCTAAGCCAGTAAGCGCATGCTATCTACATGTGATCAGAAACCCCCGACCATACCAGGAAAAAAAACAGCCGACGCTCCCGGAACGCCGGTGAATTGTATTGGCCCTGAGGATAGTCTAGCATCCAACAGGCTTATATTTTATTAGTATTTATTTCAACAGGCTATGGCATAAAGCGCCCACACAAAAACTTACCTGTTCTCATAGCTAAAACAATTTGGCCGATTTGAGCTTGTCATGAATAAAGAATGGATCAAAGTATAGTTGGATGTGTATTGAGTTGTCTGGCGATGTGTTAGAAAAGCCTTGTTCCTCAGTACATGCCGGCTGAAGTGTTCTAACAAATACAGTTAGCAATGCCTTGGTAAGGGACAAATATTTCTCCCGATTTACTAATTAAAAATACTTCTGCAAATGCATGAAATACAGCGTATGGTGTTTCAGAGTGTTTGAAATTCAGACACTGCGTGACATTCAGACATCGAATTTTTGTATCTTGCAAACGCAGTATGTTTCCAAACTTTTGTGTACATTTTAATTCATTCTAATGTTGTTCATCTAGTTACAGGATATGCAGAATTAGGCAAAATTTGGGAATGCATAACATTCCAAGAGTGTAGGTGATAACTGGGTGTGTAATTAGCGCAAAGAAATGCAAAGTAGAGGAGGAGCAATAGGATGTGAAGCCAGAGGAGCAATTATCACCCACCATTGCATATTTATGACCTTTCCACCCGCACCTTTGCCCATTTCAATGTCATTATAATATTATAAGTTATATTATAAGAGTACTTCGCTGGGGGTATGTTGGTCAAGTCTTAACCCACTGCAGTATTTGATTAAAACGTTTTAATCCAACATTCCATTATCATTAGTCATGTATTTTGATGCGTACCACACAGACTGCTGTATAATTCTATTGTCTTATGCAAGATATAGCATAGACCCGCCTACATGTATAACAAAAGTCTCAGGTGTTCAATAATTCATTTTATCTAGAACTTTTATCTAGAAACATCTTCACTAGGTTACTTAAAACAACTCCTGCAATCAGATGTGCAAAGGTCAGGCCTAAAAGGCCGTTTAATGTGATGGACAATCTTCTATATTGAAACATACTTGTTCTTACATGTACATTATCACGATTATTAAGAAATGAGGAGAACCTTAATTTACTTAATTGTAAATACATGACGACGTATATACGTAACGTTATCTGCATTCCAACATTTTGTTGTGGACTCTACTTAACCCAGTGGGTATGTGTGTACAATAAATGCATTCATTTATTATAACCAGGCTAATTTGTTACGCCGAATGACATTTAACATAATAATTCAGAAATTTGGTACAACATACCAGTTGCATAATTATGTATTTAGACACGGTCCTAGTTACACATAAAATATAGTGTGTATGTCAACTTTATGTAGTTGTAAATTGTAGAAAAATGTTATACAAAGCTAAAGGTATGCCATCTAAGAAGTCAGAAAAATAGGTTTAATTAGGTTAAACGTAGGTTTAATTAAAATTATTTTAATGACGAAAGTAATTGATGTTATTCTATAGCTCTTTTCCCTATATTTAATTATATGGAGTTGTAGGACTACCTGTTTACCTATATATTGAATAATATGCAACTGACAATTGTCTTTGCTATGATGCTGTGCAGTAAAGAAGTGCTTAGTCCCTCTAAAACATTTAATCTAATGGTAAAAAAGTCCACTTTGCATTGAAATATCCGGAAAACTGTATACAATGTGCTGAAAAACTGATGCGCATTCTAAAACTATAGTAATGCTGTGCATTTATGAGAGCATATAATTAAAATCAGTAAAACGTAAAATGGAATTCTTTATAGACCCATAGAGTATAATGCGTCCTGTTGAGCCACCTATACCTTGGATTCACTCTTAAGATTCTCCTCTCCTGGTAGGTACATCTTACGTTGTTTCATTTGCATTTGTGTTGGCAGTCTTCCATGGTCTCCTTCCAGCTCGGCTGTTTGTTATTGTAAAAAAAAGCAGAATATTTGTTACTTTCAGGATGGAAATACTGTTTGGAATTACGCTGGGTTGAAATAATGCGTTTTACAATGTAATTACAGATTCCTGTAAATTAGTGTAATATAATACATGTGCAAAGCGCTGAATTTGAAAAAAAGGCTGTATTCGTACATTTCCTATGTCTTAATCTAATGTGGCATTTACATAGTGACAAATAGACAGATTGCAAAGAGCAAATGTTCATTTTTAATGTTTAGACTGCTTCATTTTTTTTATTCTTTTAATTTGGCAATATCGTATATCACAAGATATTGCTGTCTTATACTTACAATTCGCAGACTTCTTTTCGTGCTCGGACGCCATCCTTGACTCATTTGACACTTTTGCTCTGTTGTTCAGATATCCTTTTCCCCAAAGGAACCCAATAAGTATTATTCATCATGTTTATAGAATTAAAATGTAAAACAGCAAATAAGAACGAACTAAGATATTACATGTGTTGTAAAACAGCAAAAAAAAAAGATCAAAATGTCAAAATTGACCTGCTATACATAGACAGAATATTTACGTTGGAGAAGTACAGCGAATGAAATCAGGAATATAAGACCCAGCGCCCCAGCTGTTCCGGCCGCAATAGAGATCATCTTTGAGTCTGAAATCGGAGATTTTGAATTTCAGGTCTTAAAATATTTCTTCCCTTTTTTGTTACACATTCAAATTCTTAATTAGTTTGCTTTTTACTTTGTAAAAGATAAATAGTGACTGCACAGAAGACATAATTATATTAAAGACAGCCATATTTTATTCTAAAGTCTTTGAACCGAAGATCCAACGATGTATTTTTAACAAATAATAAAAACGATCGTTATTGCCATTGATACTAACATTGTTGACAATACACATAATACACTTACCCATTCCTACCACTTGCGTTACTGGTTCTTCAGTGCTGACTGCCGTCTCCAACACTGGTAGGAAAACAACGTGTAACAATAAATATAATTTTAGATATTTTTTACATAAAATTGATGCATTTCAAATATAATAACATTTAAATGAATTTTATTATTGCAAACAAAACATAAAAACGGAGTTTTTGCTTACAACACAACTGAATCGCATGTCCTGCCCACCGCTTTTATATACTTTATTTATAGGTAATTCAACATACCTCACTGTGGATAAGTGTAATATGAGATATAAGTATAGAATATGATTTTTTCGAACTCTATCAAGACTTTTGTAGTACAGTATAAGGTGCATTGAAGTGCAAACTTCAATACAAAAAATGCCTAGCAGATACATAAGGACATAGTATCTATGACTGCCATTTTTAAGTGTTTGACTATATTTTAAACAAAGGTAGGATACGTGACTCATTAGTGTAGTAGTAGTAGTATTAGTGCCTTAATGAATGCACAAATACGTGCATTATAATCTCCAGCTAACAAAATGCCGGAATTACTTTGAGATCGTGCATCCGAATAGCTAAGAACGTACGGACACACTCAATTTCACCCTTATCAGCCTAATAAATCAAATCAAAAAGTCAATCCTTCTAACTGTAGCTGCATAATTTCGAACATGTCTACGTTTACGTATCTGTACGCACCTAAGCAATCTTCTTCGTCAAATGCTCCAAATCCTTCGGTGGTTAGGCCAGTTGGGCAGGTTATGCAGTTCACTTGCCCGGTCTCGTTTTGGTAGGTGCCCTTATCACACTTTATGCACTTCCCGTTGTTGAAACTGGTCCCAATAGGACAGGGTACTGTAAAATCAACATTAGAAACGTTTGGAATTTATATTTATTAATATTGCTTCAATTAATGGATATGCGTAGGGTATTTATCCTTGACTATTCATTTTAACATTTTATTTTTGTGTTTTGTTCTGTTTTTTTTTAACAAACTGGGCATGCGTGGCATTGTAAGTGATATTAATGCCCATATGCATTCAAAGACTATTTACACTGCACCAAGAAGCTAAAGCCAAGAGTAATACCGATGCCTGTGTTTCTGATATAGAATATAGGAGGTAAAGACTTGTCAACTAAAATTTCCCTCTTTGTCAGAGATATTACCACTTAAATTTCTCCAAAATGCTAAATTGTGTCACAATATTACAGTTTGAGCGAATGTATCAAACATAATATATGGTTATCTTTAGCAATTATGGAATTCCGTTAACATTATTATGGCTGGAAATGTTTGGCACTTTCAAAGTACATCGATTTTTTAAACATAAGCATTTTCAAAAAAAGATGTTTAAAAGAAGAAGTAATGAACCATTAACTGTTTTAGTCAAGTTAGTGTTATCAGAAAGTCCTCGATAAGAAACTTTCGTACCGCAATAAAACATAACCACAATCTCCCCAATGCTGCACTCAGTAACTCCGTACGTCTTTGTAGCGTTATTGTCTACAGGATACGCGTCATTGTGAATAAAGACAGTAAAGTCATCACTAAAAGTCATGTTTTCCAACTGTAGTGCGGCAAGTTCCAACTCTGTTATGGTGACAGCAAGGTTCCCTGTAAAAAGACAGATTTTTTTTTATTAAAACTGCAAAAATGTCAACCGAAGTACACTTTCACATAGGTATTAGAATACTTGAAACCCTGTACTTTATTGGGATATTCATTAGTTGCACAACTAATGTTCCTGGATTCCAACAACAACACAAAACAACAACATTACACAAACTTCACAAAAATTGTCAGTATGTTCTACCATGAAAAAACGTCTAGTATAAGTTTAAACTGAAGGTCCCAAAAAGTTTAAATTAAACTTACTCATTCTCTAACATTCGGTCATATTGGGCGAAAAGGAAACTTGGACACGGGACAAAAGCTAGGGTGCTTATTTTTTGACGAAATTGGATCTAAACAGAAAAATAATTACTTCCAATGTCTTGAATTGGAAATAAATGTTCGTTCAATCTTGTATAATGACTTCTACAGTAAATCAAAATAAACGTTTAAACTATACGCCAAATACATGTATGCACGCGTACTCGCACACACACACACACACACACACGCACACACATACATATATACACACACAAACACGCACATAAACACGCAAACACACGCACACACACACACATAAACACACACACACAAACACGCACGCACACACACACACACACACACACGCACGTGCGCGCGCGCGCGCACACACACACACACACAAATATTACACGGTCCTTTATGCGTATCTAGTTCTAATTCTAATGCAATTTGACATCTGACACTAGGATGCTTGAATGTACTACAATAAGATCTTACCTGCTGTGGATGAGTGGTTTTTGTCGGTGTTGTTTGTCTCATTCTCAGCAACAGAAATGCTTGAAAGCTCAACAGTAACCGTTACTTTGTCACTTTCAACAGTCTGGCCTGAGCAATGTTCAACATCAATTGCCCTGACGTAGCATGAGTTACGTTTAACGCACTCAATATCCTTCACCCTTGTCTGAATAGTTTTTTCAACTTCTAGTTTTGCTAATCGTGCACTCTCTTCTGTCTTGCAGGAAAGATTTGAATAGGTCATCTCATGTTTCACATCCAACGCCTTTGGTGGAGTTACCTCTGAAAAGCATACAAAATGAGCAAGTCAATAATGCAACATTATGTTTTTACAAAATTTCCATTTAGATTGACCTTATACACACAAAAGTATGCACGCAAACGTTGCAGTAAAATGTTACATTTTGTGAGGCAGTTGACCTACGTGACTTTAATCAGCTCTAGCTATTTATCTAATATTTTAGTTTAATATATTCGTGTTAACAATCGGCATAAACGCTTATAGAAAAAATTAACACCCATCTATCGCAATTTCCTCACTAGTGAAAAAGTTAACACGTACCCCTCTGTCTCAATTTTCTTACTTGTAAAACAATGAGCTACAGAAGGATGTTAACTATTTTTCAACTAGTAAGATACTTTAATTGTATTAATTTCTTACTAATGAAAATTAGTTAACCCATTTATTTACAACTAAGAGGTTCAACCCCACTAGCTCATTTTCTTACTTTTGTATGATAACCGTTGTTAAAAGTACATTGAAACCTGCACAGCCTTTTTTCCTTTCGTTTTTTTACCCTCCGTCACAGATTCTTACTTTATAATTGTGTTAAATAATCAAATCTATTTTATCACTAATCATTAAAAAAGATTTACCTGTGCATGGAGGATATCTTGCCATGGGATTTCTTGGTGTCTCATGGTTCCATTGGTGCAATGTTGACTGTCCACAGTGGTAGTGAAGGTTTGGCTGATCATAGAACTCGAACCCAGGTTTACAGGAGATGGTACAGTAAATCTCCTCACCAGTAGAGTTGCATGTTGCAAATCCGTTGACCGGGTCAGTAAGATTTTTGCAAACTGAGGGGCCATTCAGCAGTTTCATTCAGTATACGTACTTGGCATAACTTGTTTTTATTTATTTAAATAAATTATATAGAAAAAAAATCTAACGCTCCTCCTACATCGTGGTCCCTAAGTCATAATAATTTGCAGACCAAGAGGTCTATATGAGTTCCATTTATCATGACGGCCATTAGTTATGGCTTCACCACAAAGTGGTGAAGACATATTGTGTTCCCTCATGTTTCTTCTTCTTCTCCTCCTGCCATTTCTTTAAAGGGATTCAACTCAGCCGTTTTTCAGCCAAATGACCTGAAATTTGGCATGGACGTAGAGTGGGCCAATACCCCGACGAATTTTTTTTCATTTTTTTTTTGAAAAATTGTTTTATTTGGTTTTTTTGGCCATTTTCAGGCAGAAAATATACATTTTGAGATCTGGTTCCCAGGTACTAAAACCAAATGACCTGAAATTTGGTATGGGGATACCTTGGACATATGTCTACAAAAAGTCATTCAAGCTTTTGACATACACCACTTTAAAATTGGAAAAAATAAGGCTTTTTGGCTATTTTCGAAACAAAAATGTATATTTTGGGCTCCTGTGCCCTAATATTAAATCTGAATGACCTGAAATTCGGTATGGGGATACCTTGGACACATGTCAAAAGAATGCCATTCACGCTTTTGACATATACCACTTTAAAATTGTGTAAAATAGGGCTTTTTGGCTATTTTCGGACCAAAAATGTATATTTTTGGCTCCTGTGCCCTAATATTAAATCCGAATGATCTGAAATTTGGTATGGGGATACCTTGGACACATGTCCAAAGAATGTCATTCACGATTTTGACATATACCACTTTAAAGTTATGTAGAATAGAGCTTTTGGGCTATTTCCGGCATTGGAAGGTTCCATTGCTGCATTGGGGTGTAGACTATTGGCAGCCATCGTAGGATAGATCCATTTTCGGTATGGGGGATGTGGTGAAGCCATCTGCTGCATTTGCTCTCAAGCAAATGTCGGCCTTTCTAGTTGTATGTTAGATTACAGTGTCAAGAACTCAGTTGCAGGCATGAATGATTAATATGATGATAGATATTAAATTTAACTTGCAATTTGCTCTATTGTAGACCATCTATCTGTGCCTCGGTGTATATGCAAAAAAGCTATTGGGCTCACCTGGGCAATTCTGCGTATTACACGCGCCTATTTCAAAAGATGGCCCCGTGCAGTTGCTTCCCCCGTGCATAGGTCGAGGATTGATGCATTCCCTGGTCCTGCTGTGATTCCCTCCGCCACAAGAAGCACTGCAGCTGCTCCACTGACTCCATGGTGCCCAGTTGCCATCAACTGCAGTAAAAGGCATCTATTTGTGAGAATTTACGGACAATACAAATTTCAATTCAAGAATTTGCTGCCCAGTTGGCGTGGTAACCAACACTGTATATAGAGCATCATGTAAATACGGCTTTTTAAAACTGCCACAGCAAGTTTAGTAGCAACATATATCATAGTTTCCAACGAGAGTTCCACGACATAATACCTTAGCTAATAATAATAGGTACATAGATCTTAGAGCATGCCCTTAGTTCTATATTAGATTTGTACGATGTGCTGATACATGAATAAACTTTTTCTTTTATGCAAATTGTAAGGATACCTGACTCCACTTCACAAAAGTCCCCAACAAACCCCTCTGAGCACAGACATGTGTAGTTTCCTACACCATCCAGGCAGGTAGCGTTGTTCTGGCACACGTTGTCTTCACAGTCATCGATGTTGATTTCGCAGTTTTGCCCAATGAAACCAGTCTTGCAGATGCAACTGTAGTCTCTGAGTTGATCTACACACTGGTTGTCTCCACAAGGTGCTGATGCACACTCGTCGGTGTCTTTATGAGGGATATAAATTTTGTATTTAGAGACAAGATAACCGTCTAAAAGAAAGAAACATTGCGAGAGAGTGAGTAAGTTAGTCAGTGAGTGAATGAATGAATAAGTAAATGAGTGAGTAAATCAAGTTTATTATCATGTTAAGGTGGTAATGGTGACGGGGCCTAGCTTGTAACTAGACCATACACAGAATTTTTTGAAATATGGCAATTAACCATCGAGTACGAAATTTAAAACAGAGTCATTTGAATGTATGGCGATGTTAACATTTATCAGAAACAACTTTCCTACTTACCATCGCATAGACTAGGAATTTGGAGCGACACTTTCAGTTGTTTGGCTGTAGCAAGTTGAGACCAACTAAGTACGTCCCCAGCATTCTTGTTGACGCACGTTCGTGCCATGTCCAGAAGGTCCGACTCGTTTTTGGCATGACTCCAGATGTTCACGTTGCTGATGAAGCCAGCAAAGGATTCTGTTCCATTTGTGCCTAATATATAAAAATACCATTGCAGTGATTTTAGGTTAAAAATCAAAGAGGCAGCTGAAAATTGACAGCTGATAGAAGGTTTTGAGCTATCGTTCTAAAATGTTTTATTTTTCTCGATTTTTCTAATGCAAAATAAAAGTAATTTCCATTTTTATGTGTTGCTATTAGGATGACAGTACATGCATATGTACTGCTGCCGGTTCTGCGGCAGAGCCTGCCGGGCCAGAATCGGCTGTACCAGCCACGAGAGGCGCTGCCCAGCCAGAGAACGACTGATGCTGAAGATCGTCTGACAAGACGACAAGGGCCCAAGAAGACATGCACATAAATGATGTTTTTGGCTATACATACCTTTCTGTAGTTTTTCCTTTCTCTTAGGCGTTGAAATTGGCATCATTTGACAGCCCCTTATTTTACATCCCCTTTTTAGCCCTTGTAAATAAATGCCTTTTTATTTAAAGCGCTTGTAGCATTAGCCGCATTGACTTAAGCGTTTGCTAATTAAGATGGGAAAGGCAACATTATGTTACATTGGCTAACCTTCAGTAATGTGACAGCCTAGCCAAAGTGGTCCATGCTGGCTGATGCCCTCGTGCAGTAGTTGCTGAGAAAAACTGTCATTTGCAACAGCTTTCCCATCAACTGTGATCATGTATGTGCTGTTCGTGGCACTGTATACAACTCCAACATGGTGCCAGGTTTCATGGCGCCAGCTGACACCTGTCTGTATCTCTGTGGTCTCATTTTTTCTGAAAAAAAAAGAACATACATTTTCTTTCTCATTAGGTAGCCTTTTTGATAAATTATGCATGCAGGAGCAGCAATACCATACATAATATCTCAAGGACAATTAGTTTCGTTCTGGTTGTTACATGCTAGAGAAAATTGCAAGCCAGTAGGTTTATACCCTTCCCTGATAAGTAACGGTTAAGCCCGAAATGGAATATCGAGGTCAGGAAGGCATTCCAGAGAGGAGGGGGGAGTCTGTCTCAGGTTCCCGAGAGGTGGGACGTGGAAATAAAGCCTGGCAACTTGCAACCTGAGTCTCTTCTTCTTCATTTGGAAAAGAACACTCTAACATTGGCGTTGTCGGCAGGATTGGAGAAAAGGGATCTCAGGTGTATAGTGGAACGCCGGAGGAGGTTGTAACCAGCAAGAATCAGTGAACTTTGTGTGGATTGTGCAAAGTTGGAGGCTGAGGCTGGAGACCAGACGTCTAGCACGTGGGAGCCAGAGGAGAAGACTCACAGTAACCAGCAGAGATAAGTGGGCTTTGTGAGAATCTTGCAAAGTTGGAAGCTGAGGCGGGAGACCAGACAGAGGAGAAAGCAGCGGACTTGGTGTAGTGTGGATATACTGCAAGGTTCGCGGATAGGAGCTACAGGTGGCGACCGGAGGAGAGTCCAGCAAGAGGAGAGTCCAGGAGGGAATTCCGGAGAAGACGGGACGCTGTGGAGCCCAGCAGTGTTGTATGGACGCTTTCCGGAAATTGACGACTCGAGGAGGAGTGAGCAGCGGGACTGTCTTAAAGGATTCATGTACTGAACTGTAGGAACTATCATATAATTTAAGACAGTGGCAGAGAGAGAGCAGACTGAAGCAGACTGAAGGTACGGCAGGCGGAAATCGAGTACCATAAGGCCAAGAAAGAAGTTACAGGAGACGTCAAGGCAAAGACGCCGAGACTACCAAGCTTCACAGAAGGCGAGGGAATGGACGGATACCTCCTGAGATTCGAGAGGTTTGCGCGCGCTAACCACTGGGCGGAAGACACGTGGAGTATTTCGTTGTTCTGTTGACCTGTTGCGAGTTTATAGAACTTAGTAGAAGTCTGTATCTCCTAGAAGTGTATTTACTAGAAGTCTTGTGTTGTTTTGTGAGGTTTTACTCTGCTTAGGAATGTGCTGTTGATGGATTAGCCATATGCTGTTGACAGATAGCTTCCGCTAGGGCTAGTTCAGTATAGCATTTTGGGAGTGGGGTTCACTGGTCACATCTGGTCCCACTTTTATCAGAGACACTGAGTCTGGGAGGGATAGTGCATTGACTGCAGGGACCGTTCATTGACTGTGGCTAGGGGGTGGTGTACCTGTGTCAGCCATGGATAAGCTAATCGAACAAGGCAAGGAGATGGGCTTGGAGGGGGAAAACCTCCTGAAGTTTGTGATGGCCCAGCAAGCTATAGAAAGAGATGAACTGGCCAAGGAAAGAGAGGCTAAGAGGGAGAATGAGGCCAAGGAGAAAGAGGCTCAACGAAGACATGAGCTGGAGATGGAAGAGCTGAAGGTACGGCAGGCGGAAATCGAGTACCATAAGGCCAAGAAAGAAGTTACAGGAGACGTCAAGGCAAAGACGCCGAGACTACCAAGCTTCACAGAAGGCGAGGGAATGGACGGATACCTCCTGAGATTCGAGAGGTTTGCGCGCGCTAACCACTGGGCGGAAGACACGTGGGCGTCTCTACTGAGTGCCCTACTCACGGGGAAGGCACTGGATGTCTATAGCAGGCTATCTGATGACGATGCCCAAGATTACGATAAAGTGAAGGACGCCATCATCTCGAGAAATATGAGCTCACAGAAGACGGGTTCGGGAAAAGGTTCCGTTCTGAAGTTCCTCAGGAGGGGGAGGGGCCGGACCAGTACGTCGTACGTTTGGGCAGTTACCTTAACAGGTGGATCGAGCTGTCCAAAACTCCCAAGACGTATGAAGGAATCTGCGACCTGATTGTTCAGGAACAATTCCTCGATCTGTGCCCCTTAGAGCTGTCGATTCACCTACGAGAGAGGAAACCAAAGTCCTTGGAGGAGTTGGGGAAGATGAGTGACCAGTATCTGATGGCTCACGAGACGAGCCTGGCTGAAGGTGTCCGTCCACGCAACTCATCAAGCTCTGAGGGTGAGCCTGCCCGGAAGAGCGGTCAAGGTGGCTCCGGGGAGCCTGGGGGAGGCTTCCGTAAGACCTGTTACCACTGTCGTGAAACAGGGCACGTGAAAGCTGATTACCCTAGTTTGGGGAAAGGGTTCTCAAAGAAGAATGTGGTGGCACAGAGTATGTTCGCGCAGGGAGCGGACAAGCCCTGGGACGCGGATGGAAACTTGGCGGAAGACAGCAAGTACAGCAGCACTGGAGCTGTGAACGGCCAGCGAGTACAGGTGTGCAGGGACACTGGGAGCTCCAGAACCTTTGTCAACAAGACGTTGGTGCCGAGGAAGGCATACACAGAAGATGCCATTAAATTCAGACTGGCCAATGGGGCTGTTGACAGCGTTCCTACGGCCAGAGTTGAGCTGGAAGTAGATGGTAACGTGAGAGAGGTAGACGTAGGGGTGATGAACACACCCTATCCAGTGTTGCTAGGCAACGACTACAGGGCGGCCTGCGTCGGAAGTAGGGCAGGTCCGGTAACAACTCAGGAGATCCAGAGTGAGTTGGGGGAGGACAAGAGGTGCCTTGGGCGTGGTGAGAAGATGGAGTCAGCGGTACCACGATATCAGATTCCAGCGAGACGCCAGCAAGGTGGCCAAGTCGCATATCCTCCGAAGGCAAAGGTGAGGAGCGAGAGTATCATAAAACGGAGGATACAGAAGCTCATGGAGGAGGATCCGGTTTACCGTAGGGGTCGGCTGCATTGGTTGCGGAGGCAGCACCAACTAAAGAAGGCAGCAGGAAAACGCACCAAGCAGGAGTATGGTGTGAAATAAGTTTCAGAGCATGCCATGGCTGACCAGGTGAAGTACCGGAGTAGAAGTGTATTGTAACAGAGTAGTGTTTTAAGGTAGCTGATTCCCCTGTTAGTAGTATTAGTAGTAGTGAGCATGTTGTCAGATGACGAAACAATGTTTCACATGTTTATCATCTTGGGGGAGGTGTTACATGCTAGAGAAAATTGCAAACCGGTAGGTTTATACCCTTCCCTGATAAGTAACGGTTAAGCCCGAAATGGAATATCGAGGTCAGGAAGGCATTCCAGGGGGAAGGGGGAGTCTGTCTCAGGGTTCCAGAGAGGTGGGACGTGGAAATAAAGCCTGGCAACTTGCAACCTGAGTCTCTGCTTCTTCAATCGGAAAAGAACACTCTAACACTGGTGATGACCAATATGCCTAACTACAGTAAAATGGTAGTCATATACATACCTTCGTAGTCCAAGGCGTATATTTTGTGGTGATGACATGTAGAAGCAAGGGTATTGAGTAGTTTCGTTACGCCAATTTTCTCTGGAGGTGTCCAAACAATAGAAGTGAAACATCGACGCATTCGGGTGACAACTGTTATGAAACCAAACCCAAAATGAAACAGTAATGCCACTAGCATTTTTAAATTCCACATCGTCATAGATTACACAACCCGAGACTTTCGGGGATGGTCGGGGAAACTGGAGATCAAAATCTGAAAAAAAAGACATTGACAAAAGTTACAAGAAAGGACTCTTAAATAGCAGGTTTTTCATATACTTTCAAGACGAGTACACATTATCGAAAATCTGTAGCCATTATATCATACATTTGCCGCGAAGCATACGAAACTACTCAATAGGTTTTTCTCTGTTCACTGCCCATGCTTATATGTGTAAGTCTGCATTACCAGTTTTTCATTTGATCTAATTATTTCCGAGTTTAACAACTAAATTATCAGTTGCCGGAAATGCTGTATAAACGTACTTTCACAAGCTGAGACATCCGCTTCTCCTTCAAACAATGTCGTGGTAGCCGGTGGACAGGAAATGCACGACGTTTCTCCCATTGTGGGCTGATATTCCCCTCTGTTACAAGGAGAGCAGGGCTGCACGCCGTTAGATGAAAATGTGCCTGGCCTGCATTCACCTGCAAAAAATCGTTTTTTTTTCTCAACATTACTCATGTTTCTAGCTTTTTTTCTAGTTTTTTTTTCTACCATTTTAGAGTGTGCGTAAGCAAGTGAGATTTCTGTTATCCTTGAAACAATTTCTACAATATTGGCAACTCCGTTACTTCTATTAGGTCATGATGTAGACAAAGGCCTATGTCCATCTAAGCTGACTTTCTTTTTTCAAATATTGTGAAATTAATCTTCAAGGATATTTCACAATAGCCAGAGGACTGTCCATTAGCTACCTAGATCTGTTGACAGCCGAAAAGTTAAATGCTATTAACAACACCTAGTTTTTGCCTACGCAAAATGCAATTGACAGTGGGTTTATTGCCCTGCTTTAAACTACAAGAACCCTAATCATTTTTTCAATGGTTTATCCTTAGTCAGCATCTTTTAGTATTCAGCATTATCAGTGGTTCAGGTTGGCGCATGAACTACCACAGAAATTTGTGCGGGTAAGTTGTCGGAGATGCAACATATAAATCGCTTGCAAAAGCTTTAGCACCTATATTATTAACATTGCTGTTAAAATTATATTAGACAACAAGGAGGGGGAACAACACCAATTTTCAAAAGAAATGCTTCTCCCTGTTTCAGTGTCAGCAGATATTAATGCTCACTATTCTGGCCAACAGAAACCGCCTGGTATTCGTATGATCTGCTTTGAGTTTATGTTAGCTTGAATCTAAGATAGAAATATACAAGTCTACGAAACTTACGTCTGCAAACAGTTTCGTTGTTTGCTCCCTCTGCCACAGTGGTGTATCCGTGTGGGCATCTCTTGCAATCGAACTGTGAGTCTTCATCTTGAAAGGTTCCGATCGGACACTCTTGGCAGTTTTTGGTCATGCTATTGTAGAAAGTCCCGGCAGAGCAACCAACTGCAGTGAATAGAAGCCATTTCTAACCGATAGTATTTCAACACTACAAAAAACATGACACAGATTTGCAACAAGAAAGTAAACATCTATTTTTTTTTTTTAGAATTTATGGCCGTCTTACCGGAAAAATATTGCAACAATTTAAACTTGAGAATAATTATAAATGTAAATAAAAGAGGATATTTACTGCATGAAAATGTGTCGTAACGAGGCTCCATTCCGTCAGGGCACTGGAATTCACTTAGCCCACTTTTGAAGGATTGCTGATTTAACACCAACTCTACCCCTGTAACATTCTTCATTGTCAAATTTCCAGACAAGACCTGCCTGCTTGTTTCATCTGCCAGGGAATACAACACCTGTTCACTTTCGTATACGGAAATTTCATCAGAAATAGGAAGTGCAAAGTCGAACTGAATTGTCAGTACAGATGTCTCAGATGAGTTTGTTTGTGTATCATCACGTTTTCGTCGTGAAGTGCTGCCACAGATAACGTTTACATTTTCTACTGTGCAGCTTAGATGGGCACAGATCGAACCAAAACCTGAATCTTGAAATATCTGGACAAAATTTTCGCTGATTTGTTCTTGTGTGTCAGAGCTTCCGCAGTCCCCTGCAAAGTACTGCAGTTCGGAGGGTAGTCGCATAGAAGATGGACGTCTTCTTTCTAAAAACAACAAGCATTCATTTATGGTCTTATGGTGGATTACCCGTTAATTTTCTTTATACAAACACAAGGACTTCCATGCCTTTTGAATAACGTTGGGTAATAAAAAATCGATATGTTTAATATGAATCAAAATTACAGAAATACAAATGTATGGAAAAACTTCTTCAAACACTCTAATGGATAGCAACATTTGCAAACCGCAATCAATGTGTGAAACAAAAACATTTTCTCCTGACCAGAGCAGTGTGGTGGGTCCGGGTAGTCCCAGTTTCCTGAAGATCCGCAAACCCAGAGAGAGTTTCTGATTCGCAGGCCCGGAGGAATGTCGTATCGAGTATTGCAGAGCATCGTGCAATATTTCCCGTAAAGCCATGCGTCGCAGGCAAGAGCTCCATTTTGTGGTACCCTTAGAGATCGACATGGATGTCCTGTAAAAATAAAATCAGGTAAGGTGCTCACGTTTTTTTATAAATATTGAAATGTGTTAATAGAAAGTGTGGGAAAGGAAAGTCAGGTATGAATTGCAAATCGTCCCAATAGTGTAAACATTCAATAATTTAGATTGGTTTTCGTTTACCCGTGATTCATTCCGGATTAATTATGAGAAAGGGGACAGATTTTTTTTTTAATTTTGGGACAAAATGCAACAGACAGGCAGATTGGTTATGTATACCAAGGAGCTAAAATGTGATTCTTAAGTTCCTTTTTTATACATGAATGGAATGAAGAGTCTAGTATCACTAACCTGAACTTTCAGACCCCTAGCTTTTGAAGTTGTGAGGGACATACACTACTAATATAATTCAGGAACACTTACCTTCACATTTAGGTTGGCTGTCCTCCAACTGATCCAGATCCCAATCCCAGTAGCCAACTGGAGGGTCCCCTGTCTTGCCACAATACGAGAAGTTCGTACCGATGAGCCGGGCCCCATCCTCACACGAGAACTCGCAACGTGAACCGTACGAATTGCCGCCAGGACATGACACAAGTTGGTACGGCTTCTTTTTAACTTCCGGACATGTGATTTCTAAAAAGTATTCATAAAAAAAAATTCTAAACCTTGTTCAGTTAAGTTGGTGAGCATTCTAATATTCGTGTCATTAAAACGTTAGCATGCATTTTTGAAGTGCATTTGCAATTAGGTGCATTTTGGGAAAGAAACTACCAAACAGACAGTAAGAACTCTAGAACTTACCTAATCAGAAACTAGAGCAAAAAGCAAAAATTATATCCCAGAAGAAGACGACCTTAAATAAAATTCTCTACATGCAAATGGCTTTGTGATATTTATATTTACCAAGACACGAGCAGAAGCAGTGATCGATTTCTTGATATCATCGTTATAGTCATAAGAGACGGACGGATGAAGACATACCACATAATCTAATTCGCAAACATATGGAAACCATGATAATCACCTCTGACCGACACTGTGAATTCACAAGGAATGGCTGCATTGCCCGCTGTGTCCGTTGCTGTGTATACAATTCTATGAGTTCCGACAGGAAACGATGACCCAGGTGGTTTTCCCTCTGATAGGTCTGCTGTGAGGCCGGGGTCTGCATTATCACTTACTGATGGCTCTACCCAAATTACAGTTACCTCTTTATCATTCATATCTAGATACTCAATAAGAAGAGGTCCTGGACAGTCCACAATTCTTGGCCTAATGATGTCTGTAATATAGAAAAAGAAAAACTAAAAATGAACATTTATTAACTTCGGAATTGATGATTTAAGGCTAACTGGGATTAAACAGTGAGCCAACAATATATACATAAATTGTTTACGGTACTTTACTTTTATTAGGCTGTAAGAGAAGAGAAAAAAATAATGCAAATATTACGAGTTTCTTAAATGCCTTGATTTTCTTTTTAGTCTATTGATTGTCTTCTGAAAGTAACTTGTAAACATAACATTCCGATTTAACTTATGTTCTTGATGACTTAAGAGGAAAATTACATTGACAAAATCAGGAATATATAGACCATCAGTTGCTATGCAGTTCTTTTTTGGCTATAATGCATATATTTGGAACATTTCTAACCACGGTGGTAAAATCTGGGCTGCAAAGTTCCCACATGTCATAGAACCCGAACTGTGTTCGATCGTGTTCGATCTGGGGAATTCGAATCGAACCCGCGTTCTATTTCGGGGTCACCTGCGGTCATTTACTATTAAGCGGCAAAACAAGCCTTTCTACCTCCGTGCATTGCAACAGATAAAAAACAACACTTTTCTATAGATACAAACAGTTTCCTGGACAGCACATGTCCGCTATTATTTTTGGTGGACATGTAACATGTAGCGAAGCTACTGTCGTATCCTTGAGTGACCTTGAATACTGTAATAATTCTTTACGCCAGTATGAATAACACAATGCACACTTTCTGGCGATATGACATGTCTCCAAAACTCGTTCAAACCTGGAAACATGGAGAGTCAAACATACCCCATTTACGGCTCAAAATGACTGTAACGGTTGTCCCAAAAATCGTGTTTTAGGGATTTTTGAAAAATGGCCTCAATTCTGAATTATGGGTAATTTAGTGAGAAAAATGTCAAAAAATGCCATTTTTTCACCAATATGTCGACAAAAGCTAGACTTAAAATCAGAAATTAAAAAATCCCTAAAACACGATTTTTTGTCTTATTCCTAGTCTGCGAAAAATATAAAAATCGGGGATCTGGGGTAATATACGTACCCAGGTTTGAACGATGTTTGCCTAAAAACGTGACATGACTTGTGCTCGGAAACCCGAAAATAATCGTCTTTCTGAGCGAAATTTTTAAAAATCATTGATTTAACATAAAAAGCTAACATTTGAAGGATGTTAAGACGATACTTTCATTTTGATTTGACGAAATCTACCCCTAAATATTAGTTGTGTATTTTCAAATATTTTACGGGTAGTCCAAAACAGGCCAAAATAGCGTCTTGTAACCAGATACCTTTTCGAACGCGCATAGCAATGGGAAAGAATGCCGTAGTGACAGACCGCCGTGAACATTGGAACTTGTTTTCCGTACCTTTGCATTGTGCCTCTCTGCCAGTCCATTCTGCAGCGGCTGTGCAAACTCGTACTCGGTTCATCCCACTTGGTATGTCAAAACCTTCGTCGCAGCTGTAGGTGCACTCACTGAGGAAGTTGTAATCGTCGGTACAGGAAACACGTCCCCGGTATGGCGGCGGTAATGGATCACACCGTACGGCTAGAAAGAAATACCGCAGGGTATTCGACATGAAATCAGAGACATAAAACATTAAAAACGCCGTTAAGCTAAGGTAATTTTTGCTTGTCAACTTTGGGTTTTTAACCAGTATTAAAAGTATTAAAATGCTCGTAGATAAAATATACGAAATTATCGTACAGTCACACACATATCTTACAACGGGTGACGATATATGATTCTGATTTATACAGACAGCCAGGTATAGACAATTGATATCCATACGACGGGTATTGTTTCCTTTAAACAAAATCAACCGTTACACATCGACTTCTTTTAATCTGTAACGGCTTAATATAAATTTACATGGTGTCACTTGATTGTAGCCTGAATACTGCTTTGATCTACAAAAGTGCACAAAACATTGTTATTGTATATAAAACTAAAATATCTAAAATGCACTCACGTATGCAACTTATATCTTTGCCGTCCCATTGTCCAATATCAGTGGTTCGAGGATTACAGAAGACTCCAGCGGGCAGTTCACGTCCCGCTGTGCAGGTCTTCATTATCCGTGGTGAACCGTCACTCAAAACCTATCCCCATTTGCATGTCGCAGCAAGCGTAGTTCCGAGTAGCATATCATTTGTGTTGGGGTAGAATGTTACTGACATATTTCCTTGCTTCACCTGATCCCATATTTCGGACGGATGAG
Organism: Branchiostoma belcheri; assembly: GCF_001625305.1. Taxonomy (NCBI): domain Eukaryota; kingdom Metazoa; phylum Chordata; class Leptocardii; order Amphioxiformes; family Branchiostomatidae; genus Branchiostoma; species Branchiostoma belcheri. Next base: position 214,846 of record NW_017802747.1, read on the forward strand.
GGCATTTTGTCACTGTCAAATATCAACAAAAATCAATAAGCAATTCGTCATGAGCATTTTATTGATATTTTTATGTGTAGGAATATGTTGCCCACTCTGAACATTTATCACGCATGCTATTTAAAAAAAATGAGAAGAAGCCACATTAAGATATTACAATCATGCAATTTGAAGTATGTTTTTTAGGGGAAAATTTGAATATGAGACAAATTTGTATTAAAATTGACATTGTTAAAAGCGGTTTCTTTTAATCGTAACAAAGCCATACGACCATTAAATAAAAACAGTAACACATAAAGTTCTAATGACAGCCCTAAGCTATTACTTACCACACACATTGATGTTGAAGGTACAAGGGGGGGTGGCGGCGTTACCGGAGGCGTCGCTCGCCGTATATGTAACAGTGTACACATCTGCCGTAAGAAAATCTCCCGGCTTGGGTGAATCGGGAATCCGCTTTGTGCTGTGTACACAAAAAATCGTTGCACACAACTTTCCGTACATATTAAAGTTGCTTTCCGGACTTTAGAAGTACTCAAATGTCTTACAAACAAGCGGAATTCCAACATCTTTTACTCTCGCCGAATAATGTTTGCCCCTTTGTCCTACTGATCTTTTGTCAATGTTTATACTAATAAGGCCCCCGTTTTCATTAGTTAATTCAATTGACTGTGCATATGATGATTCTCCCGGCGACCACTACCAATCGGGTACCCAAATGTTTAACTTTTCTTAACTATATAGAATCGTAGAGCCCGCCACCCCTAGAGGTAAGTAGACTAGTTCTGTGACCACTTCTTAGAAACAAGTTTTAACAATATCAGTCTAGAACGTGCTCTTTCACAAAATACACTGTACTTCAAAGCACACCTCTAATCTCCTCTCTTTATTGTCATACCTTTGCTTGGGGACTGGGCAAGGAATGGCTCCTTACAATAGCATTGTCTTACCTGTTTTGCAAATGAGGTTCAGATGTGCATGTTAGTTTTAATGATGTTGAACGTACATTAACCCTACCTGGACCGAGCTTTTTTGGGCATGTTGGACCAGGGGGCTCATTTGACCCCCCCCCCCTCAGATCTCGCGAACGGTATGTCGTAGGACCACCAAATTTTGGTGGTGTACTAGTAAAAATGTATCATATCTATAATTTTTTATGTTGTCATGACGTAATGTGACGTCATTATGACGTCATTTACGTGATTTTATTGGCCAAAACTGTCTAGATTGGTTTTTTCCCTGAAAACTAAATTGCATACAACGTAACTTTACCAAAAGTGTTAATGACAGAATATTAGGGTGTGCTAAGTCTTATGTTGCCCATAGCAACCCCGGTGACTTCATAAAAAGACGTCATGCATATTTAAGATATCCGCCATCTTGGATCATCAATCTTGAATTTTCAAAAATATTTTTTTTTTTCATAATAAAGTCTAAAATACATTGTGATCATACAAAAGTCCTTCATATAAACCATTTTTGTGAAAAGAAATGTAGGTATTTATGAAATTTTAATGAAAATAACCTGTATATACCTGTTCTAATGATATGCTCCGCCATCTTGGATTTTGACCAATGACGTCATCAAATTAGCATAAATTATGTATATTTAATAATAAAATGTACATAAAATTATATGGGATGTTATTAATATTAGAAACCATGAGTAACTTGACATAAAACCCATAAAATTCTATTGTTGAAACAAAAATTAATAAATTTAGAAAAAAAATGCCTGCCAGAAACACGTTGCTATGGCAACACAAAAAATTATTATCTTATTGCAATGATATACAATTGTTGCCAACAATATTCTAGGAAAAGTCACTACGTTTGGCCGTTCTAGCGCTAGCCGTTCAGACGCTACCTGACATCAAAGTTGGCGCGGGCACTGGCGCGATATAAAAAAATTAAAAAAATGGGGAAACTGAGTTTTTTGCACTGTATTGAGGGACAACTTTGTGGGTGACAATTACCTAAATATTTCAGAAAAAAATCTTTAGAAACAAAAAAAATATATTACAGAATATATAGTGCGCGGACCCCAGGTGTACTGTTTAGGATTGATAAGAAAATGTTGTAATTCAGCAATTGTAACTGCCTGGAATTTCATACTTAAGGTATTTGTAAGCTAAGTGAAGGTGAACATCATTAAACACAACTAATTCAAAAAATGACCTTATCTGCATATCTGCAATTATGAGCACATGCTAGAATGGCATAATTTGTTAAGATAATAGTCTTTTGTTGGAGAATATGATCAGCTGATATACTTCCTGCAAGTAGGGATCCTATTTGCATAATCAAGGGGAATAATCTATAATCTGTCCGTCATAAAGATTAACATCATTTGGCGAAGGTATGAGGTCGTGTATAGTTTATTTTGTTACAGTCACAGGAATTCTAAGTTTTACATTTTGTGTTTCCTGTGGATAGCTCTTGTAAAGAAGCCAGGTTTTGATTCCAGGTCAAGATTCCTCCGTAGCTTTTTTTAACAGCGTCAGTTTATTAAAGAGGTAAAAAAGAACCTAGTAACTCAATAACTGCATGAAGAATCGTTATGATCTGTGGTACTTTTTACCTTTTTTGATAGTTGTCCCAAATGCAATTGCAGTATTTTCTGTCGAACCAGATGTTGTACTATAAGCTGTTTCCTTATTTCAGCCAAAATTCACACAAATAGTGTCATAATGACGTTAAAGACGCAATGATGAGCTCAGAACCTTTGTCATGACTAACCTCTAAAAATATCACATACGTACGGAATGTTAAAATCTCGGTCTTGGGCATCATATGCTAAAGGCTCGTCCCAGGATACTTCAGCCGTCTTCTCCAGGGGTAGAGCATAAACAGATATGTCCATAGGGCACGAAAACTTTGGCGGGGTTGTATCTAAAATATATGTTTAAAATAATTGAATAAAAGCATAGTGCTTTGTCTTAGTAAACTTTGCTAAACGCCATTCTTTGTATGTAACATAAACGTGGGTTCCTAAAATCAATAATGTGACGAACATTTAGAAATATGAATATTGATTTATCATTAAAATCATTTCTAAAATTCTTACCAGGTGGTTGGAATTTAATATTATCTCTTATCGATAATGGAGTTGTTTAATGCATTCTCAAACGTTTTGAGTAATAATCAGAGGTACGAAACATGCTTGAATCTTTAAGCTATGAAATTAAACGGATGCTTACTTTTAATATCGTAAATATGCAGGGGGATGCCAGTTTTACTGGTATAAAAGATTTATCGTAAGAGACCGCAAAGTTATTGGCTAAATAGTGACACCATAAGACGTGGTGGCAAAATGAAAAAAAAAAACGTGAAAATATGGATACGAAGGCAAGTGAACATACATTTTGACAATTGCATAGCAGACACGGCTACATATGTTTTCAACGCGATTAAAACTGTACAAACCTGGTGGGTCGCGAACTGGGCAGAAGATAATGCACTTAATAAGACTAAATAGTCCTCCAACTAGCAGGCCTATGCCGAGTTCTAAGAAAAACCTTTGCGTTCTTTCACCTGAAAAAGAAATACCAGAGAAATACATCAAATATATCCAATTTTTTGTGTTATCGTAACCATCATTACACACTTGGATGATAAGAAAAGCCTACAGAGATACGGACAATGAGGAATAATAATTATTTATGTTATATCATTAGTTATATCGTACAGCAACGTCTGTTAAACCACAGGCTATATAAGTATCGCGGTTTTGCGATTAATTGTCTATCATACTTCATGGATACACCACACAATTGGGCACTAAGCCTACACATGAAGCAGGCTGATATCTCGTTTCGGCATCTATTGTCGCATATCACGTCACTTGGAAGGTACTTTCATCTGCATGTTTCCGAGTAAGTATCGATTGATTGAGTTCATTCTCCCTCGATTTCATGATAACTACTATAGTTGTTCCACTACTCTCAAAGAAGAAAATTTAAACAGCACTCAAAACCCGTAATGTATTATTAAAAGAACTTCAGCAGAACGTCTTATATAATGTCGTAAAGATGCATTGTTGACCAAATATTTAAAAGACGTCAAAATCTGGGTTTAGTGCAGGCGCAATACGTTCTGCCGCTGTGATTGTTTAAGCCACCTTGCAGCCTGTTCTAGAACTACCGCGTACCGCGCAGAACTGCAATTAAACTAATTCATTACTTCCCTTCATTGATGACAAGATATTGGGTCGCATCCCTGCAGAACCATAAGACATTTTTCTGACTTTCCACATCTAGGACTGCCACGTTATCCTGGAGTAGGATCAGTGAAGCAGGCTTGTTTATCTCCACTTTCTGCAAGACCAAAAAAAAAATATGATTGAAGTATTACCACTTAAACCACTGTATGGGTTCAAAACTGGCCCCAGGCGTAAATAAATATGTGCGATTATGGTCAGCCTTGTTTAAGGAATGGGCCCTTCTACTGCAGCTTCCGGGGCTTGAAGTAGGAAACACGTGATTGCAGCAAAGGGCCGTACGTGTCAGATAAGGTGTGTAACCCCCCGTCTCTGTTCAGTGTTAGACGGTTGGCCAGAATGCACACCGCCTCCTTTACTCCTCTCGCGAAGAAATCCAGAATTTTCACTTTTTCCAGCGAGACGGGGTGTCCTGTTTCACCGATGTCTGTTTCTTTACACTGTCCCTTGTTTGTTACACCTTGGCAAGAGATGTGGTAAACCACTCCACATGTATATTCCTTGGGTGTTTTGTCCTTTGGAGCGACTAGAATTTGTCTTAGAGTCCGCGTCGATGGAAAGCAAGTCTCGATGTCATATTTACCGAAATTTTTACTACTTCAGAAGTCCCCTTTATGTATGGTAATACTACAAGACCCTTGTTGGATTTTGAGGAAGTCGTCTTATTATTCTGTACAGATTTGACTGATTTTAGTGCTGTTGCTTTGTCAAAAGCCCAATCAGGGTATGTACTATACCCTAATCAGGGTAAACCCTGCAGTGGTTTACCACATCTCTTGCCAACGTGTAATAAAGAAGAACTTTATTGCACGACAATTGTATAGGGTACATTGTATGGCAAAAAGGTAACAATAAGTAGCATAGTAAAATAGATAGGTACAGAAGAAAACTTATCAACTTACATATATAGAAAAGAAATCATCAAAAGTTATCTTAGGCTTTACAATCAGGCGGATTTTTATGGGTACATGTGACAGCAAATCAGTATTCTTTCTAATGACAAAACAGTCCTTTATGTATGTAGCCTATTTTTGCATTGTGTGGGCTGTTGCATTTAAATATATAATCAAATCTATCTGTAGCAACAAGTCTATTAAAAATCTGTCGTATTTGAAGTGAGAAATTTAAATAGCTTATCACGTAGGACATCATATCTAGAGCATTCCATGATAAAATGAAATTCATCTTCAATTTTCTGTGGGCAAAATGGGCAAAATCTTTGGTCAGGGGCTACATTGTAAAACTAGTATCTTCCTGTTTCTATATTCAATTTGTGATTGCTGATTCTTAGCTGTGTTATAGCTTTACGGATTTCAAAATTTTCTATGTCTTAAAGGTATTTTTCTTCTTCTTCTTTCTTCTTCTTATTTTTTTTATTTATCAAGATATGCTAGTTTTGAATTATTTCTAATGTTTAAATCAAATTAGGCCTGTTCAAATCATTATATCGTCGTCGTCACGCTGCAAAGATTGAATTACACAGCCCTGAAACACAGCCATCTGTGGCCTGGCTATCGCGTTCCTGTCTTGGGATGGCGGATAAACCCCGGCAGTGTGAGTTTTGTCACAGTGTGTTAGCACGTGTCTGAACAAAATACCTCTCAAAATCTCAAAACCTCTCAAAATACAATAAAGGAATTATGTTTCACGTTATGTTGTGTCATTTTGAAATTGTGCTGTCTTAAGAATATTGATGAATGTTTTTCTACAAAGAGCAGAGACACGTGTTAAAAGTGATAACGTTTTATTCTGAAGAACAAAATGTTACCTGGGGTGCCTAACCATTCATATAAACGTTATGAAATAGTATTTTAAAGAAGCAATATCGTTGTCTAGTATGAAATATAAGAATTGTATGGAATTAATATAATCGTGTAGTTGGAAACATATAGAAATTGTATGGAAAGTAAGTGAATATTTTTGAGATACACTAAGATTTCTTTGTCTGTTTGTTAGCAGTGAAGTAAATTTTGTGTATATTAATTATAAAATTTTATGAATACCTGGGTTCCTTTGTATTAGAGAGCCCATGTGTATATGTATTGGTTCAATGGTAACAAAATTCAACACTTAACAGTGTGTTGGTGTCTTATGTGAGTGACCTAAGCTATAGTTATAAAACTGTTGCCTCTTTTTCAGGCATTCCTGGATTGATCTTTTTTTGGGGGGGGGGATTTTCTGATCAAATGTAGATCCCATGCAATAGAAGCTCCAGCCGATAACCCTACATAGGTCTCCCTGTGGAGTGTTTGCTTTGATTTTCGTATACTCAGTAGTTATGTTTTCTTGAGTGATTTGTGGCAGATCCTGGTATGACCTAGTACAAAATGCAGTCTGCAGAATGGCAAGATAGTGTTTGTGTGCAAAATGCACAGTGCTTAGTGGCAGATAGAGCACAAACGGAAGAGACTGGTAGAGTGCAATAGCACAGTGCACAGCGGCAGTGGTTATTATTTGTTATGAGTGCAAAAGCACAGTCTGTACGGCAGCAGTAGGTAAATTTGTTATCAGTGCAATAGCACAGTGCACGGCGGCAGTGGTTATTATTTGTTATGAGTGCAATAGCACAGTGCACGGCGGCAGTGATTGTATTGGTAATGAGTACACGGCTCTGGTTATGCAGCAAAGGGTAATCCAGGACAGACCTGAAAGAGAGGTAAAATAATTTATTGTGTCAGCATAACATCCAATTGAGCATATGAATATTGAATACTCCTTGCTATAAGCACATGGGGAGTCTTTTCTCATATAGAAGTTTGAGTTTCATGGACGTCATTGGTGGAAAAATTCTAATTATGCTCATGCGAATATTTGGAAAATTTGCAAGTGAATTGGATTATTGTGCACGGAATCATTCCTTCAATATGGCGGCAAATGAAAACCCTGTTAACCGCCGAAATGAGTCCTTAGCATGGTTCACAGAATTTATCATAGCGCAGTCAGAATCGGGAAAGCCAGGCTAACATATATGTCGTTGTAATCCTTACAAGGCAGGGAACCTTGGGAAGTTCACTTGAAGATCAAAATGGTACACAAAAACGAGCTTTGTAGCGTCAAATTTGACCTTTATTCGCTAGCTAAGAACTCATTTTGGCGTAGGTTTTCGAACTGTATGGGGGTTTCCGTGATACCGCTAATCCCATCTACTTCCGGGTCACGGCTTACGAGGTTCGGTTACTAGTATATTACACGCCGAAGAGCGAAGGAAACGTTGCGGAGTGAAATTTAATGAAAAAAAGCTCTTAAAAAGTCGCGCCTATAAGGTTTCGCAACTTCTTCCCAAAAATCCAATTACGCTTTGGCGAGTATATTAGGGTCTGCCGTCCGTGTCTATCATATAAATGATACATGTAAACGTCGGGTCGTCCTCGGAGTGCTTTTTGTATCATTTCAATGATACGTGTAACTACCTAGGTTTTCCAAATTCGTACTGACTTCCAATATAGTAACCCCACTATCATATCTACGCATGTGTGAGACGGGTACACTGTACCAGCAATCATTTAAATAGCTAATAGAAGAGTTACCACTTGGCTCTTAAAAAGCTGCGCCAATAAGGTTTCGCAACATCTTCCCAAAAATCCAATTACGCTTTGGCGAGAATATTAGGGTCTGCCCTCCGTGTCTATCATATACATTTAAATGATACACGTAAACGTCGGGTCGTCCTCGGAGTGCTTTTTGTATCATTTCAATGATACGTGTAACTACCTAGGTTTTCCAAAGTCGGACTGACTTCCAATATAGTAACCCCACTATCATATCTACGCATGTGTGAGACGATAAAAAAATCCCTTCACCCTTTGGCGAGTACTCTTTCTCGCAAAGGCGATTATGGTCTGCCCTCCGTGTCTATCATATAAATGATACACGCAAACGTCGAGTCGTCTTCGAAGTACCTTATGTATCATTTCAATGATACGTGTAACTACCTAGGTTTTCCAAATTGTATCATTACAATGAAACACCCGGAAGTCATGTCAGTCCAACTTTTGAAAAAGCCTAAATAGGTGCCAGAATACCTGAAGTTTACCTTTTCACCTTGAAGACCATGTGACTTACCTAAATCGATGCAAAAATACTACATGGAGACAGTGAACCTTAAAGGCACAGCTTTGTAAAAGCCAATTCTTCTTCAAAGTGGTAACTCTTCTATTGGCTATCAAATGATTGCTGGTACAGTGTACCCGTCCCACACATGCGTAGATATGAAAGTGGGGTTACTATATTGGAAATCAGTACGAATTTGGAGAACCTAGGTAGTTACACGTATCATTGAAATGATACATAAGGTACTTCGAAGACGACCCGACTTTTGCGTGTATCATTTATATGATAGACGCGGAGGGCAGACCATAATCGCCTTTGCGAGAAAGAGTACTCACCAAAGGGTGAAGGGATTTTTTGGAAGAAGTTGTGAAACCGTAACGGCTTTGCAAAGGTCACCTTTCTAGTTGATG
>NW_017802747.1:223544-227471 GCF_001625305.1 Branchiostoma belcheri
ATGAAGCAAGTTTAATCTGCAATTTCCAACACAACAAATTGGACTCACCCAAATTTTCAACTGTAAAACTCTTTGTCAAGGAATGAGCAATCCACCACTTCCGTGACGCACGCAGATAACACACATGACTCCGTGAGCAGTGGATCATAGATTGCAGAAAGTCTGTGGCGCCCCCGTCATTTTTGTAGTCAGGAATTTATTTTCTTCACTTGTATTGTCACAGATGTCATGCAAATTATCCTGAACAATTTTGTTATTGAATACTGAACATTGTGAAATATTCACTGTGGTTTTATGTTTGCAGTAAAGACCCTAGAACTCTTCAAACCAGAACATGTGAAAATGTACAAATTTGTGTGTACAATAAATAGTGTATATGCTAAGAGTATTGCATCATCACTTACATATTTTTTGAACCATCACATACATCATCATCACATACAAGATGCCAAAAAATGACATAAGTCAATGACATAAAGAGATATACAAGATAGAGCAACAATACTCCAAGATAGAGCAATTATAGTAATCTGGCACAGTACTTGTGAAATCTAGCACACTGTAAGGTCTACACATTATAGCATCACTTACTTGTCTTATTTTAAACTGGTAGACAGATTGCTGAGGAACGGAGAGAGACAGCCATTTCCTATTGCGCATACTATCTATATCGGTTATTACACCATGTCGCTACATTATGTGGGTAATCAAAGTAAACATACAGTTCCCTTCGGGAGGTACAGCACCCTCATCATCATCAACATGGCTGCCGCGGATGCAAATCTCCCTCACTGCTGCAGCTGGTTCCCCGACCAATAGCAGCGTGGAGGTTTTGAAGCATGCTGGAAAATTGACCAATCGCGGCGTGGCCGTCTTTCGTGGCCGACCCTCCATATTCCAGACATAGCCATACCTCCTTCGGGAGGTACAGCACCTTCATCATCATCAACATGGCTGCCGCGGACCAAGTGTTAACCGCCGAAATGAGTCCTTAGCATGGTTCACAGAATTTATCATAGCGCAGTCAGAATCGGGAAAGCCAGGCTAAAATATATGTCGTTGTAATCCTTACAAGTCAGGGAACCTTGGGAAGTTCACTTGAAGATCACACTTGTACACAAAAACGAGCTTTGTAGCGTCAAAGTTGACCTTTATTCGCTAGCTAAGAACTCATTTTGGCGTAGGTTTTCGAACTGTATGGGGGTTTCCGTGATACCGCTAATCCCATCTACTTCCGGGTCACGGCTTACGAGGTTCGGTTACTAGTATATTACACGCCGAATAGCGAAGGAAACGTTGCGGAGTGAAATTTCATGAAAAAAAGCTCTTAAAAAGCCGCGCCTATAAGGTTTCGCAACTTCTTCCAAAAAATCCAATTACGCTTTGGCGAGTATATTAGGGTCTGCCCTCCGTGTCTATCATATAAATGATACACGTAAACGTCGGGTCGTCTTCGAAGTACCTTATGTATCATTTCAATGATACGTGTAACTACCTAGGTTTTCCAAAGTCGGACTGACTTCCAATATAGTAACCCCACTATCACATCTACGCATGTGTGAGACGGGTACACTGTACCAGCAATCATTTAAATAGCTAATAGAAGAGTTACCACTTAAAAAGCCGCGCCAATAAGGTTTCGCAACTTCTTCCCAAAAATCCAATTACGCTTTGGCGATAATATCAGGGTCTGCCCTCCGTGTCTATCATGTAAATGATACACGTAAACGTCGGGTCGTCCTCGGAGTGCTTTTTGTATCATTTCAATGATACGTGTAACTACCTAGGTTTTCCAAAGTCGGACTGACTTCCAATATAGTAACCCCGTGTCTATCATATAAATGATACACGTAAACGTCGGGTCGTCCTCGGAGTGCTTTTTGTATCATTTCAATGATACGTGTAACTACCTAGGTTTTCCAAAGTCGGACTGACTTCCAATATAGTAACCCCACTATCATATCTACGCATGTGTGGGACGATAAAAAAATCCCTTCACCCTTTTGGCGAGTACTCTTTCTCGCAAAGGCGATTAAGGTCTGCCCTCCGCGTCTATCATATAAATGATACACGCAAAAGTCGGGTCGTCTTCGAAGTACCTTATGTATCATTTCAATGATACGTGTAACTACCTAGGTTTTCCAAAGTCGGACTGACTTCCAATATAGTAACCCCACTATCATATCTACGCATGTGTGAGACGGGTACACTGTACCAGCAATCATTTAATTGAAATGATACATAAGGTACTTCGAAGACGACCCGTACTTTTGCGTGTATCATTTATATGATAGACACGGAGGGCAGACCATAATCGCCTTTGCGAGAAAGAGTACTCGCCAAAGGGTGAAGGGATTTTTTTTATCGTCTCACACATGCGTAGATATGACAGTGGGGTTACTATATTGGAAGTCAGTCCGACTTTGGAAAACCTAGGTAGTTACACGTATCATTGAAATGATACAAAAAGCACTCCGAGGACGACCCGACGTTTACGTGCATCATTTATATGATAGACACGGAGGGCAGACCCTAATATTCTCGCCAAAGCGTAATTGGATTTTTGGGAAGAAGTTGCGAAACCTTATTGGCGCGGCATTTTAAGAGCCAAGTGGTAACTCTTCTATTAGCTATTTAAATGATTGCTGGTACAGTGTACCCGTCTCACACATGCGTAGATATGATAGTGGGGTTACTATATTGGAAGTCAGTACGAATTTGGAAAACCTAGGTAGTTACACGTATCATTGAAATGATACATAAGGTACTAGTACTTCGAAGACGACCCGACTTTTGCGTGTATCATTTATATGATAGACACGGAGGGCAGACCATAATCGCCTTTGCGAGAAAGAGTACTCGCCAAAGGGTGAAGGATTTTTTGGAAGAAGTTGTGAAACCGTAACGGCTTTGCGAAGGTCACCTTTCTAGTTGATGATTATTTTATACTTATGTTTAAATCATGTGATTTCTGTATCCCACGTACTCATGCATGGTGTCCTATCAGCCTATATGGGCTGGGCGACAATATTTATACACTTCTATGCACTCCGAAGAAGCCTGACTTTTACCTGTATGATTGCAATTATATACACGGGAGACGATTTTGCAACGATTAAGATTCTTAAAGTCGGACTGTCTTCATCTTGTCTAACAACAATTTTGGTAAAAATTAAGTAATTTTCGGTAACTTTTAGGTGAAAGTCGTGTTGTCGTCGACGTGTTTGCAACGATACAGGCAAAATGTATCGGCTATCGAATGATTGCTAGCGTACTCGTTTTTACACATGTGCATACATGTCAGTGGCTCGTTCAGTTGAAGCAAAAGAGCCATATATATACACGGCGGCCGGTTGCTAGGCTAAAAGTCGCATTACTAGGGAGGTATCGGGTTACAGAACGTGTTCGAACGTGGCCGCGCGGGAGTCCCGGGCCGGCCCGGGGGTAACGGGTAAAATTTGAAAATAAACAAAAGTAATTGGAGAGTAAATAATCGTCAAAATAAAATGTAATAAGTGATTTTGTTTACCTCAAATGTTATTCTTGCACTGCCTTTGCTCCACTTTGTGTACATTTGCTTCCACATGAGATCAATTTCGGATTTCAAAAAGGGTTCACGAGAACCAAACAACTGATTTTAAGAGGCGCCGAAAATTAAAAATAAGGTTAGATTTTTGGATTTTTAGAAATATTACAGTAAATTTAAACTTTCTGTCTTAGGATTTTTTTTATTTTTTGACTAAAACTCGACTTACAGTCAAAAGAAGAGCTAAACACGCAGTGTTTTAACTTTAAATACCGATAATTCATAATCGCGGCCATATTCAAAAAATCCCTAGGACAGAAATCTGCGGAAATCGTTCCTCTTCCAAACAAGACCTCAATGAGGTAATTTGAGCGATTTTGGGGAATGGTTAAAATACCATG
>NW_017802747.1:227491-227855 GCF_001625305.1 Branchiostoma belcheri
CTTTTGAAAAAGCCTAAATAGGTGCCAGAATACCTGAAGTTTACCTTTTCACCTTGAAGACCATGTGACTTACCTAAATCGATGCAAAAATACTACATGGAGACAGTGAACCTTAAAGGCACAGCTTTGTAAAAGCCAATTCTTCTTCAAAGTGGTAACTCTTCTATTGGCTATCAAATGATTGCTGGTACAGTGTACCCGTCCCACACATGCGTAGATATGAAAGTGGGGTTACTATATTGGAAGTCAGTACGAATTTGGAAAACCTAGGTAGTTACACGTATCATTGAAATGATACATAAGGTACTTCGAAGACGACCCGACTTTTGCGTGTATCAATTATATGATAGACACGGAGGGCAGA
>NW_017802747.1:227875-230627 GCF_001625305.1 Branchiostoma belcheri
TCCACTTTGTGTACATTTGCTTCCAAATGAGATCAATTTCGGATTTCAAAAAGGGTTCACGAGAACCAAACAACTGATTTTAAGAGGCCCCGAAAATTAAAAATAAGGTTAGATTTTTGGATTTTTAGAAATATTACAGTAAATTTAAACTTTCTGTCTTAGGATTTTTTTTATTTTTTGACTAAAACTCGACTTACAGTCAAAAGAAGAGCTAAACACGCAGTGTTTTAACTTTAAATACCGATAATTCATAATCGCGGCCATATTCAAAAAATCCCTAGGACAGAAATCTGCGGAAATCGTTCCTCTTCCAAACAAGACCTCAATGAGGTAATTTGAGCGATTTTGGGGAATGGTTAAAATACCATGTTTGCACGCATGCTGTGCCACTTGGATATGGGGACCTGGATTTTATAACAGCGTCAACAAGAATTCTGACCTTCAAGGTCACCCACGATGACGGCAGTAGCTTCGTTACATGTTACATATCCACAATAAAATCACGGCATAGATGTAATGTTTTGAAAACGGTTCATATTTGTGGAAAAGTGGATTTTTCCTGCTCCGTGGTTCCCAAGTAAAAAAGGGCTTGAAGTAGCCGGTTGTAGCGGCTTTACTGTAAATGACCGCGGGTAACCCCGGATCGAACGCCCGCTCTATTCGAATGACGTCATATCGAACAAGATTCGCGGGTTCGGGGGATTCGATCTCCATAGTAGCGAAGTGGGACTTTTGGGCCCAAATCTGACCATCGTGATAATTCTTGAGCATTCTTTCCCGAAAGGGTGAGTATTGCGCAGTACACTGCCCTTGGCTTGGCAGCGGCCCTTCGCCGGGTAATGACGTCGCTGGACGTGACCCGGAAACAGATGCAACCAGATACCGCGAAACCCCCATAGGGTGCGTATTTTGACGGAAATCCAATGGCGGAAACCTCGCCGAAAAATGGAAATGAGTCAACGCTACAAAGCTCGTTTTTGTGTACAAGTGTGATCTTCAAGTGAACTTCCCGAGGTTCCCTGACTTGTAAGGATTACAACGACATATATTTTAGCCTGGCTTTCCCGATTCTGACTGCGCTATGATAAATTCTGTGAACCATGCTAAGGACTCATTTCGGCGGTTAACATTTAACAAACCCTGTATTGGGCCTGGGAAAAATGTTGTGTTTCCTGTTTCAGTCCGTTGACCTTTATGATTTAATATCCCTGCTCTCTGCAGGCGCCATGTTGAAAAAAAATATACGATCCTCTTTTTTCGATTTTATCAAATATCTTGTCGATGGCCGAGGGAAAACGGAATTTTGGGCATAAATTCATAAATTTTAAGAACTTAGAACATCTGATGCATGTATCAGATGTTGTTGTTGTTGTATGGGTCGTCTTTTTTGTAAATGTTGCCGTAATCTTAACACAGAAATCCATGTGTGCCAGAAAAATTATCAGAGGATTGAACACAACAAAAGGCTAGAGTGGGCAGTTTTTTCTAGGGTCGGTCGGGAAACAGGGAACACAAAATTTTTTCCCAGACCTTACCGTTATAACGTTACAGAACGTGCATATTTGCTCCCCTCGATCCCCATACATATACTAAAGCTAAAATTTCTAAGAAACGGAACGAAATAAACTGAATACGACACGACAAAAGCACTGGAGAGAAGACACTTTAAATTGACAAGCATTTCTAGTTCTACACAGTACTAAGCAATATCCCTCACGGGGTCTAGTGCTTAGGGGAGTGGTCGTTCCCCAGCGTGACCGGTGGCGAGAAAAAACAGCAAACAAACAATAACAAAAACAAGAGCAATAACTATATACAGAAGTCTGGGGATTGGTCACATACCTACAGCTGGGTACAGCTAGGGAAGTCATAATGGCTGGCTACCCCAGCTTTAACATGCTCAATTGACTTAGCCATTACCAGATGGTCAGGTAGGGCATTCCATTCGATAACTGTTCGTGGGTAGAAGCTACCTCTAAATGTCGCAGTTCTACAGTGTAATGTGTTACAACGTAGCAAGTGTCCTCTGGTAGGGTTTGTGTTTCTTGTAAGAATGTTGTGTAAAGGAATGGATTACCCTTTGATTGTACTTGCGGCTCGTTTTTGCACCGACTCTAGCTTATCAATTAGACTGTTGGTTTGGGCGTGTTTCTGTTTGTGTGGGTCCCATACTGATGAAGCATATTCAAGATTGAGTCGTATTAGTGACGTGTAGGCTCTGGCCCTTACCTGTTTACTTGCCCCCCTTAGATTGCGTCTGACGAAACTCAAGGTGCCGTTAGCTTTCGCAGTAATGTCGTTGATACGTCGATGAAGGTTAGACATCCAGGTAATACGATATGCCAAAAAACAGTTACTCAAGCAACTGGATATGATTTTGAAAACGTCAGACGTTTCAGCTAGTATCCACTAGCTTTCGTCAGTGACTGACAGACCAGAGGGGAAAGCAGGTTTATATACACAACCTGTTGATTGATATGCAAATAAAGTGAAGACAAATTTTTGGAAGTCGAAAAAGGAACAAAAGTCAGACAAGTCAAGACAAGATGATGCAAATTAGTCAGAAAGCTCCTGTTATGCAGAACAGGATTTATCATAGCGCAGACAGCGGTGTCCCCGCCCACCTCAAAGACAAAATATGGAATCACAAGTATATTGATTTCAAGCAATTGCCCCCAGATTTCCGACACGACCCACACTATACAGTGTCATTGACCGACAACCTTACTCCCACCCTGACAATTGCGAACCG
>NW_017802747.1:230647-245021 GCF_001625305.1 Branchiostoma belcheri
GACCCGACCCNCCCCCCCGCGCACGACAGCAAGCGCGACCTCACAATCGACCAGTGGACATCTGCGTTCCTGGTTTTCCACTTTATCTATATCCAGCAGCACCCCGACCACAGCTCGCACTTAGTATCTTATTTACACCTCATCCGGGACCTAGCTGCTCGCAAGGCTAGGTGGTTTCGGTACGACGAGCAATTCCGTCATCACCGTGAAGGGTCCCCTGACACCCCTTGGAATACCTCCCACCTGCAATTATACGTAGATGCACTTACATTTGTACTAACCCCTCCCCAGATCAGGCCAGGGCTTCCCAACCAAGCCTTCCGACGCGCCGGGGCAACGCACCCCAGACCAAGTCCCGTGATGTCCCATCTGGGTACTGTTTTCGATTCCACACGCCCGATGACATGTGTTTCAAAGCCGCCTGCCACTACAAGCATACTTGCTACCGCTGCGGCGAAGCACACAAAGCCTTCCAGTGTAAGGGAAAAAGCACCCCAGCAGTTGCCAACCCCAGTAGACGCTAGGTCTCTAGCCTTCTATCTCTCGGGCTATCCCCACAACGACAGAAAGTATCTATTAGACGGTTTCACCCTCGGGTATCCCCTCGAGTACTTTGCAATTGGGCCGCGGCTCCGCCCCCTAATCATCCCGCCACAACCAAACCAATGCCATTTTCTCGTTATACGAGACAAGCTTCGGCAGGAATTGGAGTCTGAGCGTGTTGCCGGACCCTTTTCTTCGCTTCCCTTCCAAAACTTATTCCTATCCCCACTCTATGCCGTACCCAAAAAAGTCCCAGGTAAATTCCGTCTGATCCATGATCTTTCCCACCCCAAAGGGACGTCTGTTAACGATGGGATCCCCACTGAGGTGTCTTCCGTGACGTATGCAACTATCGACACCGCCATTGGCCACATTAAAACCCTGGGTCCGGGCTGCTATTTAGCCAAAACTGATATTGAGTCAGCCTTTCGGCTTATCCCGGTCCATCCAAATGATTATCATCTCTTGGGGTTCTATTGGGACGGAAAATTCTATTTCGATAAATGCTTACCAATGGGCAGTTAAACGTCATGCGCGATATTCGAGAGCTTCAGTACCGCTCTGGAATGGATAGCGCGTAACAAATTGCACATCATGTTCCCTACACATATCTTAGACGATTTCTTGTTTGCTGCAAAGACTTTCAGACAATGTCACAGAGATCTCACTGCTTTTTCCAAACTGTGTCTGAACGTGGGGGTCCCTCTGGCGGAAGGAAAAACTTTTTCACCAGCCACAACGATGTCCTTCCTTGGCATTGAACTGGACACGATCGTCATGGAGGCTAGACTGCCATTGGATAAACTCGAAAAATGCCGGGACCAGCTAGCCTCCTTCTTGCAGCTTGGCAGTGCAACACTTAGACAAATTCAGTCGTTGGCAGGCCTGCTTAACCATGTATGCCAGGTTGTACCGCCTGGCCGTGCCTTCTTACGGAGGTTGATTGACCTCACGAAATGCCAACCCACTCCACATTCCACCATCCCGATAACTCAACAAGTACGCCAAGACATGCTTATGTGGCTTACTTTTTTGAAAGATTTCAATGGGCGATCATTCTTCTTAGACGAATGTTTCATTTCGAACCACACCCTTCACCTTTACACCGATGCTGCAGCCTCGCTCGGGTATGGGGCGGTTTGCGGGACTTCCTGGTTTTATGGCGCATGGCCATCCCCTTTGTGTACCCGTAACATCACGATACTCGAATTCTATCCTATTGTAGTCGCGCTACACATTTGGGGACAGTCGTGGGAAAATCGCAGCATTCTCCTACATACAGACAACGGCGCCCTAGTCCACATTATTAACCGCCAGACCTCCAAGAACCCATTGATCATGCCCCTGGTTAGGCAGTTTGTGCTTATTTCTCTGCGCCGTAACATACTCTGTAGGGCCACACATGTGCCTGGCAAACAAAATGTAATGGCAGATACTCTTTCTCGATTACAGATCGACCGGTTCCGACGGGAGTTTCCGCATATGAACCCACACCCGACACATATCCCAAGACGCCTGGCGCCGAACACCTCAATAGGACCCTGCTATCCTCGGCTCTGGCCCCTTCCACCCTCCGCTCCTACCGTCAGGCTTTGCAGCTCTTCCGCAATTTCTCTGTGGAAATCTTTGGCAAAGACTTATCTACTCCACCAATTTCCACATGCACAGACCTCCTAACTCAGTTTGTCGGTTTCTTACACAATAAGGGCTTTGCGGCGTCCCCCATATCCTCTAAGCTATCCGCCATCAGTTTTGTCCATAAATTACTCGGCATTCCTGACCCTTCCCAATCTTTCGTTATCCATAAGTTACTACATGCCGCCCGCAAATCCACACTCCCTGACGGCAGGCGACCAATCACACCCAACATCCTCAAATCCTTAATCGATACCCTGCCGTCAGTCTTGGCCTCAACCTGTGATCGCCAACTGTACAAAACACTGTTCTTCTTTTCTTTCTACTCCTTCGCCCGAGTAAGTGAAGTCACCGTCATCAGTTCTTCTAACCACACCTTGCAGCTCCCACATGTGAAAGTCCAGACGGCCCCTGTCCCCTCTCTATCCGTGACCTTCCACACCTACAAGCACAGTGCTCCGGGCCACCATCCGACAATCTCTATTGCAGCGCACCCCGACAGCTCCTACTGCCCAGTAGCTTATTTTAATCAGTATCTCACACTGCGAGGAAAGTGTGCGGGATGCCTCTTTCTGTACCGCAGTGTCCGCCCAGTCTCCAGCGACTATTTCTCACATATCCTACGCACATGCGTTCAGCATGCGCACTTGGACCCGCGCGCTTATACAGCTCACTCCTTTCGTATAGGAGCAGCTACTTATGCTGCCCAAACCGGCGTATCAGACCCCCAACTGCGCGCCTTGGGGAGATGGTCTTCAGGAGCCTACAAGAAATACATTCGGCCATAACACTATTTGCTCTCTGTAAAATAGTTTTAGTTACATTGTCAAGTCGAAGCCCGCAGCGGACGGAATGGTGAGCGGGATGCCTCCTTTCCTCTCTGCTTCGGATATCTGTTAGATCCATTAACTAATTTCGGTTACCTTGTTAAGTCCAAGCCCGCAGCTGAAGGATTGGTGAGCGGGTTGCCTCCTTTCCCTTCAGTTGCGACTGTCTATTAGGTACTATTTGTGACTAGTATATTGTCCTAAGGACCTCCTATTTGTTATCTTGCTTGTAATTAAGTCAGGTGCGCAACTGATGGAATTGTGAACGGGTTACCCCCTTCCCTCTGTCAGTAGGCATCTTATGTTAATCGTACTATTAATACGTCGAGCCGACAGCCAAAGAACTGGTGAGCAAGTTGCCCCCTTTCCTCTCAGCTTCGGCTTACTGTAGGCACTCCATTTACTAGTATATATTACCTTTGTCTGTTTAATCTTTGGCTAATAATTATTATACAGTAACTCTGCCTTATTTATAACATCTACAAGTTATACAGGATGCTATACAAGACGTGCAGGTCGTCTTCTACGACAACATTTTGAACTACCTCTTTCTAAGTGAGTAAACACTTAACCTGCCGTTTGCAGCATTGGGAAAATCTTACCTCCCCCCTCTCACAATTCCCATTTTGGCCCCGGGCGGTGGAGAGTTAGGGTTGGGGTAGCCGGCGTCGCGGCACGTAATTTACCCATTGACTAATCCTGTGAGCTAAAAGATCTGCCACGTCAAGTTATGCATGTACAACTTTCTGCCAAACGTCCTTTATTGGATTCTGTATTATCTAGTATAGGTCTAGTTCCACTTTGTGAAATAAGCCAATTATTATCGCCATATAGTCAATACCTACTTTCTGTTTTGGTTCTTCCTTACTATGGCTAATATTATGTGGTTCAGTGGTTTTTCCTAATTTTTCTGTAATCCGCAACGATAATTTTCCCCATATTCTTCATACTCCCTGTACTAACTTAAGCGTAAAGTCCATTTCCCTGATCGTTCAAGTTCAAGGTCAAGTTTATGACCTAGGTCAAGTTCAAGGTCATGTTTATATGTCTCATTTGTTATGAAATTAAACAGTTGTGTTCCTGCCAAACTTACCCCTCCGCATTGTCATTGGTTCCTCGTATTGTTATTCAGCAAGGAAATCCGCATAGTATAAAAACTGTTTTTGGCATGCATGGCAAAAATGATATAATTCAGGAAAATGAGGATCCTATCTGTTAAATCAGGAGGAATAATCTATAATTTGCCAGTCATAAACTTAAGATTAACAACGTTTGGCGAAGGTATGAGATGAGGGAACTCTAGATAGATCAGGGAACTCTAGATAGAATAATTGACCTCTTGACCGTTACATTTTTCAAGAGGAAGTGAGCTTTTAGAGTACACCCCTTCAAGAAAAATCGATTGACCGACCAAATGACTGCTTCTAACTAGTCAGGATATATGTTATCTTTTACAGTCTCGGCGCTTTTTTTATTCCAACATGTCATCATCAGACGTGGTGTCGGCACACTCAAGTTTTTTTTTTTCAACTTATATTAATGCCGCCACCAACACAGGGGACAAATCACCACAAATATATGACAAGACAGTACACATTTTCACCTGAGTGAATGTAGGAAAGTCGTGTAAATTGCCTTTCCCAAGGGCACAGGATCGGTGGCATGTCAGGACTCGAACCCGGGACCCCTAGGTTCCGAGTCGCACACTCTGTAGCTGCGCCACACGATCCCATGGTACTTTGTACTTGTGTACTTTGTCGAACAACTGTTGGGTGGCGCTTTTACCGAATGGGCAGTTTTTATCACATGCCACCTTTACACACACCATTTCTAAGTTGACTCGGCGAAGTCGACTTGAAAAATTTGTGTTCACACACGGGGCTGCTAAGCGACTTGGTACTCCCGCTGTGCCACCCTCCCCTCAAGTCAACTCGTGGCTCGGTCTTGCCTGACTACTACGCAGAGACGATCAAGTCGACTTCGCCCGTTTACACACGCGAAGCTAGCAGACTCAGCACCCCGCTGCCCGACTTAAGTCTGGTTTGGATACGACTCAAGTTGTCTTCATTAGAATGCGACTTGAGTTGATTTTTTTTCTTTTAACACAGGGAAATTTTCGCTCAAGTTGACTAGCTCAAGTCGTCTTGAGCTCTAGCTGACTCGAAAAAGCAGGCCAATGGCCCGCTTTACACACGCCATTTCTAAGTTGACTCGGTGAAGTTGACTTGAAAAATTTCTGTTTACACACGGGGCTACAAAGCGACTTGGCACTCCCGCTGTGCCACCCTGCCCCCAAATCGACTCGGTGGCTGGGTCTTGCCTGACTACTACGCAGAGACACTCAAGTCGACTTCGCCCGTTTACACTCGCAAAGCTATGAGACTCGGCACCCCACTGGTCGACTTAAGTCTGGTGTGGATACGACTCAAGTCATCTTTATTAGAATGCGACTTGAGTTGAATTATTTCTCTTTACACAGGGAAATTTTTGCTCAAGTCGACTAGCTCAAGTCGTCTTGACTTCTAGTCGCCTTGAAAAAATTATGTGTAAAGCATGCCAATGTCTCCATTCCCACTAAGATAGAATTGTCTGGATCAAGCCGAATTGATTCGCCTAGATTTGGCTTTGATTCGGTTCGATCCGGGTCGATGCCGGATCAAAGCGAATCAATGGACCTTTCCGGATCCAACGCATCGGACCCCCCTGTTCTTTTCGAACATCAGCGCGGGAAATCTAAGAGCAGCAAAATGAGTTTATGTCTACTTGATAAAATCTCCTTGTTTTACCGGTGAAATTGAATTTATGACATAGGAGGCGATTTCAAGTTAACCAAAGACGTTTTGTCATTCTTGTATTTGTTTATGAAGCCACCATTTTTGTTTATGGCCATGTTTGCGTCCTCATGTTTCTACTTGTATCACAAAGGCCTTTATAAGTTGCGCCTTTCCTCGTGACCACGAGTCACGAGGAAGAACCAACCTAGAAAGCGTATGCGTGGTCCAGTATTTTAACACACGTAAGACTTTTGTTGTTGTCAATATTTATTCCAGATATTTTTTCTGATAGCATTTGAAGTAAATATGTCAACATGTTATTTAAAAAAAAGAACTCAAAACTTCTGACCATAGACAAATTTGCCTTTGGGCAGCCACATCTATGACAAAGGTCATAGATTTGGCTGCCTGTATGACTTGCTTTTTTGTACCTCTCCTTCACAGGATCGCTTAGGTATATACTGGATAATGTCTGTTTCATAGTTTTTTTTTGTATAGTGCATATTGTAAGTAGGGCGCAATTTAGGCTAACCAGGCCTGCGAGTCCTTTCCCAATAAACTTGAACTTTAACTGAAGGTATCTTGTTTGAGGTGCATAGATTATGATAATGAGCAGAAATGTTTCACATCTAATCATGTCAAATTGTCCCTAATAAATTAATGAAACTATACATACTAAAAAAAGAGTCACAAAATAACTATATTCGTGCAATACATTATGGTGTCCGTTTTGAACCCATATGATAAGATTAGTCGCAAAAAACTACAGTGGTTTGAGGTATAATAGATCGTTGACTTGGAATTAAGTCACCTCAAGCTCTGGAAGAAAAATACTGCAATGTATTGCTGTTTTTTTCGGTTAATTTTCTTTTAGCGTTTACTAATACTAGTAACCTCCATGGTGTCGTTGCGCGCCCGCGAAAGTACGGCTATCTATTACACTTACATCTGGGTCTAAAACAAGACGCAAGTTTACTGATGGGATAAAATGTTGCCATAAAAGCGCTTCTCTCACTATTGCTTTGTCATTGACGTGGTACGGCCTTTTGCCACTTGGCATGGGTAATGCACCCCTAATTCAACTACAATAACATCGCTCTTAGCAACGAGTGAGTGAGACTTGAGTGACACGTGGACATATCCGCCAAATGAATAGACTCTTTAAACTGGCTTTCATCCCAGGAAATTTGTACATACTAGATGTGATACTGTTGCTGCCGAAACATTAGAATAAGTTGAGAGAAACTGACATCACTTTGCAATATAGTGATCAACCTATCACACAGTTACAGTATGTGAAAAAAAAATCATGGCAAACCATGTAAAAAACATGAATGGATGAAAAAAAGAAACCTATATAAGCACATATTTTTCATTGTGTAGTAAACCAAATTTTGGGAACTTTACATAACAACAAAAATGAAAAGAGCATATGAATTATTATTTTAATTCGGTTGTTTTACTTCATTCTAAAGCAGTTACAAAATGGAGTTAAAGGCTAAATATCCTGAATATCAAAATAAATGGTCACTTGGGGGACCCAGTTGTACAGTTTTCATTTGTGTGTCTGTGTTACCATATGTAAATTGAAGATCTTTTATCTAGAACAAAACGTTATCATAACAAAGAGTTAAAGAAATACCTCGATCTTTGGAAAATAGTTGTCTGGTGTTTTCTTCTGAGACATTGGTTGTTTTTTACTACTAGGTTTCTCTCCTCCATCTTCCATTCCAATCCTTATGTAGCACGCAGATAAGCCAGCATCGCGATGTATTGAAATCTCCTGCAAAAATTTAAAACGAGAAAAAATTTTTACTAGTTAGGTTTTTAACCTCTGGAATATATACAACGTGCAATTACCGCATCAACTGCCTAAAATTTTAGATATCGCACTAACAGCAAAGTTAACAGTGGCACTACAAGAAAAAGATGATCACAATTATAATGCACACATCTCCGCATCCTTTACTAGAACGACTACACTGACTACACTACAATAACCCGAAGCGTTCTTTTTCATTTTCACAAGTCCTTTGGCTCCCGTTCCTCTTAGTGGTGCTCTCAAGGCGCTCTCTCTGCGATCTAAAATTGGCCAAAGCGCGGAGAGAGTGCCGAACTCCACGAAACGACCTTTCTGCGCTCTCTGCGCGACCAAAACCTCAAGTGTCAGCAACGTATATGGGCGACCGATGATTTCACAGCTCACTGAACGAATTGCAGAAATAGAGATAGAAATTCTGTACGTTTCGTATGCTTCACAACATTTGTGTGATAGTAATAATCTATAAAATCCCATGTCAATCTCCTGTTAGAGTGGACGGATTTTCTCAATTTAAAGGACATTATTTTGCCTATACTGTGAAATATTTATGCCCCCTCTATCCATTAACGGACACGTGCTTGGGGATAAAGTCACATCAATTTATCATGTCAAAATGTAATATATATATTTTTTTCTAATTTGTGTTCTTACTGGCATTGCATAAATGTCACTTTTTGCTCCCTGTCAGATACCTTCCCATCTTTTTACATGATGTAGTCAACGGCATTTCATATAACATTGACATAGAGGCACATTTTATAAATATTGATTTTTTAAAACATTATTTCATTTTGAGTACGTTTCACATAGAAATAATATAGATTTAGGAGCTGAAAAATCTGCGGACGGTCAGAGCATTTGTACATAATTGATGCGCCGTCAACATCACAATTGAAAAAAAGGTCAGATTTCACGTTCACGAAAATGTGTGCAAAATGGCCTTATCTTGCTGAGCCATAAGGCCTTTCACAATGTGTCGCATGTTTTGCTGAAAATTTACATATTTTTACATTTATGCCCTGGTAGTGTCATTTCGCACATTTTTCACAGAAAGAAAGGGGGATGTTTTTATAACCCCTCAAATTTGCAACTATTTGTACATGTTGCAAGTCGACATAAGCATTCGCCATGTATAGAAGAACAACGACAATGGTTATGATTATCGTTAGGCACTTCTTAAGTAGTACTAGCTGTTGCATCGCTATACGTTTATAATTGAACAGATACCAACACATTACCTGTAAGATGACTTCCTGGCGTGTAATTGAGACGACAGCAGTGCTGATGCAGGCCAGAATGACAAGCTGGAGGAGCCCTTTAGTCGCCATCTTTGCCATTCCCCGTTAACGTCTGTTACCTCTGAGAAGGCTGTTCTCATTAAATCCATTTCGCAATGCCCTACATGACCCAGGCTGTCATGTGGCAGTGATATACAAACATTTCATTTGCCTGCCTGTTATAGGCTAACAATATTGATATGTTAATTGGGCCTCATTATATATTCAAATTTGTTCAAGGTTTAAAGTTTTGTTAGGGTTATCTAATGAACTTTGGACAAACCTGTGGTGGAAAAGATTGCAACAGATATCCTGCGTAGGCCGGCCTTACAGCAACATCAGAGTATTTGAGTATTTGTTAGGGCGTATGTGCACCTGATTTGGCCAAATACCTGTCGTTTTACTTCGCTGCGTCGTTAATATCTTTTTATAGTTAAAGATTTACTCGTTTTTATAATGGGCAATACTGTATTGGTTTTGTAACTATCATTAGCTACTAAACAGCATCGTGTAAGATGAAAGGACTCGTGCTTTTCGAAGTTTTGGTAATTGGACTCTTCGCGTCGCTGTCTGTTGTCAGGTAAGAGGAGCTAAAATTTATAATATCTAAAATTCACAATGCGTGAGCTTCATTCCTTATGGCTTGAAAAACCATGCATTTTAATAGAGGTGCCTGATTGATCCCATGCGTATAAAACCATGTCCAACTTCATTTTGTATGTAATAATATAAATTTCATGCAATCTCCATAGCATAGGAATGCAATTTGAACGTTGTAAATATATTCTTTGCAGCTCATCCTGGTGCACAAGGAATGAAGCCGTCTCGGTGTTAGCAGTTCTGACTTACTACACTAAGTGTGGTGTCTGGAACTGGAGTTGGTGTACACGATACAAGTAATACAACATTTTTTTTTCTGCCTTTGTCTTTAAAATGTTCGGTTTTTTGTCCTGTTTTAACGTATTTTTTTTATAAAGTGACATTTACACTGTAAAAGAACTGCACTAGCACTTGTTAAAATATCTTTAAATTCGTATTTTTAAAGTTAAAAAAGGTCCATTAACAACAACCCACATTGATGCCAACCACATACCACACTATCACTTTGTCTCTATGTTAGGCATGTATACCTACGGCAGTACAGAGTAAGATATGAATGCTGTCGTGGCTGGGCCGGGTCGTACTGTAACCAAGGTAGCTACAAACATGTTTTTTAAAAAGCTAAAAGGTATTAAGATATACCAATTTTTGAAGTTCTATGTTTTTACAATGTCAATATCAGTAAAAAAAAGTTGTATTACAAATGATGTCATGTACGATGCTTTTCATTCTGTTGGACAAAGATAAGCAGTTCAAATGCTGTGCTCTTTGAAACACATGTATATACTGTCTATAAAATGTGTTTTATAGTATGCATTTACTAGTTTTTTTTTAATTTGTTATTATGTTGATCATGTAATATAGATATAGATTTGTTATCATGTTGATCATGTAATATAGATTGCTTAAAATACGCAATTCAGCATCTTTGTATACAAATAAAGATGCCATGTATTTTACTGAAATATAAACGAAGTCAAATAAACTCAATATATATAAAATAAACTTACGTATATTGTTCCATTTAGCGATTTGCAGCCAAGGATGTAGAAACGGCGGAAGGTGTATAATGCCGAATGTCTGCAGCTGTCGACCAGGATATAACCCCCCTCGTTGTGACCGTATGTGTGTTAAGTTATAATGTGCATGTGGTAATGTTTTACGCAAAATATGTCATTTCATATCAATATGCTTATCACATTAAGGCCAATACAAACACAAATGTCGAAATTTAAAACAGCTAAAAGAAAAAAAAAATCTTAATATGTCATTTATAACTTTTTTTTGCATTCCTTTAGATACCTTTTAAATTTGATGTCAACTGGCATAATGCCGCCAAGTACAATTAGATAGATTAAAATAACGTAAAATTCAAAGGATTCTAAACCTGAATACTAGTAGATAAAGTTAGATGCAGACTTTCGGCGTGTTAATTTCAATTCAACATATTTGACAACATTAGCCCGATAACAACGTTTGTTTCTATTTAAGCGGCGTTAGGGTACCGGTATTTTCATTTTTTTAAATTTCCTTTAGCCAACTATGCATGTGCCAGTAATCCATGTCGGCATGGGACGTGTCGTGAGTACCATACGCACTACAGTTGCACCTGTCAGGCCGGATGGCAAGGAACAACATGTAACATAGGTAAGCACATGCTTACAAATCTTACTACTGTCATTCTCACACATAAGTGTAGTTTAATAACTTCAATTTTCACCTAATTACTTTATTACTAACTATATGTTTATGTATTCTTTGTTGAAGTTGTAAACTGCGGGCATCCTGGATCTCTTACAAATGGCAGTGTGATAGGCAACAGATTCCAATACGGTGATACAGTGCACTTCACCTGCGAGACAGACTACGTTCTTGTCGGTCAGTCCTCAGCTCAGTGCCAGGGAAATGGTCAATGGTCGGCATCAAAACCACGGTGTCTCTGTACGTATATACTAGGTGTTTTATGCATGCACAATAAACAGTGAGAAAAGCGACAACTCAATCTCCAAATAACTTTGTCAATTGTCTGTTGTATAACGTTATGTCTTGCTTTCCAAATGATATAGTTCATATTTCACTTGCTGTAAAAATACATTGTGAATATAGATGTCACACTGTTATATATACATAATACTGACGTTTTAATTAGGTTTAGTGCTATCACTTTGACTGTTTTTCCTGATACAGTCGGCAACACGTGCCAAAGCAACCCTTGTCAAAATGGGGGGACTTGCATAAACAGTGTCGAGCAGCACGAGTGTGTCTGCAGGGAAGGATGGTCGGGAGAAAGATGCGAAACAGGTATGGGTTGTTTCGGGACTACAGAGGCATTGTTGATAAACGCCGGCATCACATTTTATTTATTAGTTGTATGTTATTACAAACCGCTTTATTAGCATCGATGTTTTGGCGAGAAATTACTGATGTATGTCAGGTCGATGGGAATTTTTTGTATCTACCATTAAATCTGCTGTGCATTATCTGGTGATGAACAAATAACGTTTTTCTCATATGCTTAATTTTCTCATTTTCCTTAAAACACTGGTGGCAGACAAAGCTCCCTTTAAAATTCATTTTTTTTCTATTATTCTATTTTACAGAAAAAAAATTGAATGTGTTTTTGGCAAAATCTTTTTTCTCAATTGTAAAATAGTGAGAATGAAATGAATTAATATAACATGGTTTCTATTCGCTACATAGTACAATTATTGTATATGCCTTGTAACAGATGAATCTTTATGTACAGCCCCAATTATTTCTGCACTAATTTTATATGCCCATGACTTTTAACTATGCCTCTTTGCAGACATATCACCACCACGTGTTGAGTTTTGCCCAACTGACAAGAACATTACGGCTGTTGACACTCGCGAAACAGTCGTTTGGCAATCACCAGTCTTCAGTGACTTTAGGAACGAGACCGTTCATGTAACCTCTAACTACCCCAGCAACGTAGAGACCTTTCCGTGGGGACAGTACGATGTCCAGTACACCGCGACCAAGCCTTTCAACGGCCTGAGATCTTCTTGCGAGTTTACAGTACGCGTTTATCGTAAGTAACACCCAATCTCATTAAGCACTTCAGGAGTTACAGAATTTTATCGCGACGTGACGTAATTATCATTAATTTAGCACAAGTTAAACGATGTGAACGCTTTAATTGTTGTTTTTGAATCCATTAAAATTAATTTTCATATCACTTAAAAGTGTCTACGAACATTTTTCTAGTCTATAAAGCATTTACTCAGCATTTTTATTTACTAAGTATTACAGGGTAATTTTTACAACGTTTGTTGGTGCTTTTATGCATAATATTTCAATCCGTTTAATGAAATATATTTTTTTCTCGTAGCCCGTCAATGCCCACCGTTGGCTCCCCCTGTCCATGGGGCCTTGGCTTGTAACGGCTGGATCACGCGGCTGGGCCGTGTGTGTAAAACCTTCTGTCAGCAAGGCTGGACCCTTCCTAGGGGACAAGAGGACAAGTTGAATCAGCTATACGCGTGTGGGGCCCATGGAGCATGGATTCCTGCTTCGACCATAGATTGTTCCGGTAATTTTATTCCTTCCCTAATGATAATGTTGGTAATTGGTCAATTAATTATCAAAAATGCTACTTTCTTGTTTGCTATTGACATGATTTCATATCAGACTGTTATTGATGTACTATTTTACTTCTTTCAACACATGCAATCGTACTTTTCCACTACAGAACATTTGTTTGCCACACATTTAGGACCATTCCAAGACATTGCCCCCAAAACCAGCCAAACGGCGTGAGGGGAGGGGGTGGAGGTCGAAATAAGACTGGCCAAAAAGTAACGGACCTCTCAGAAGTCTTTCGAACCACAACCTACATTTCTGCGTATCTGCTCCTAAACATGAGGGGGGCGCCAAGTATTCGGCTATGTGTGACAAGGGCTTTAAGATCGAGTTCACGTATTTAAAAACTATATCCCGTCTATAGTTTCAAAATGGTTTTGAAATTGTGTGGAAAAATATCTCCTGCAGCAGAGTTCTGTTGCAGCGTGAATAAAGCAGGGACAATACGTTCTGCTCACGTCCTAAGACCTATTCATCACCTTCCTCTGACCTGGCCATGTCCGGCTAGCGTTTAGGAGCAGTCTGATCAGATTTAGGCCGAGCGTACCTTTCTACACGAATTTAAATTAACCCACCCCGCCCCACAACAGAAAAATCTCGCTTACTCCTGAAAATTCGGCTGGCGTTCTGCTGATTTATAGCCAGACACCAGCAAACAGCCAAACCTTCCGACCGACCACGAAAAGTAGGTCATTTTAGGTACCAAAAAGTACGTGACCAAACGCTGACTTTGCTTCGACTTTGTCCTTACTATGGATGAGAACGTTCGGCTAGTGTCTGGAAGGCCAAATTTGTGAATGTTCGAGAGGCCAGGCACGGTGGTCAAATTTGGGCCGAATTGTAACTTTTTTCTAACCGAATCATGTTCGATATGTCGTCATTCGAACCAAACGTTCGTTCGATCCGGAGAGGCCCGCGGTCATGTACAGTAAACCCGCGGCTTCAAGCCCGTTTTTACACGGGAACCGCCTAACAGCAATAATACACCTTTTCATAAATAGAAACCCATTTCGGGACAGTATATCTATGCCCTGGTTTATAGTGGATATGTAACATGTAACGAAGCTACTGCCGTTATCGTGTGTGACCTTGAAGATCGTAATTGTTGTTTACGCGGATATATGTTACCCCCCTGGACTTACTCACTTACTCGGCTTTACATGCGTGCAAACATGGTTTTTCAATCATAACCAAAAATTAAATTCACCTAGAAAAAGTTTTATTAAATTAGGCCATGTTGATTTGATTATATGGATGACATCCGCGCGCGCATGAATTTTCGGCCGTTTCCAA
>NW_017802747.1:245041-307572 GCF_001625305.1 Branchiostoma belcheri
TGTCATCCATATAATCAAATCAACATGGCCTTATGGACAAGACAAAAATCTTGATCTGTGTCGGACGGATGTTTAAAGATGGCGGCATTTTAAAAAATGTTTAGACCTTAGCAACACTATAACTTTGAAATAAAATAAATTGTCCGACTCAAATCTTAATTTTGTTATACATTACATGTAAATAAGAGCAGCATTGTCATTGTGATCCTGACTGCTGTAAAGTCCTCTTAATAGATAGTTTAGTCTATGGGGAGTTAAACAACTGTATGAAATTCACTCAACTGTGAAAAAGAGGCGCAGCTTTGAAAACGCAAACACACTTCAAGTATGAATAATTTCCGACGACGAGACAATTTTTACTAATTGCTGACCTATAAAAATAATGCGTGTTTTGGATTATTTCGCAAAATTACACCTTAAACGCTCGAGGTCGAACTCATGTATAGAGTAGGGTCAATAAACTAGCTGGTAAATGATAGCTTCGTATGTTTAATATTCTTGTGTCTGGGAAAATATGTGTTTATGGATATTAGACACTTGATATAGATATTTGTTGAGAACTGATTTGCGGCAGACGTTTGATAGGACAATGCCGACTCAGAGTTTAAAAGCGGTGTTTAATTTTCCCATACAAACCATTTCTAAAGATTATATTAAGGTAAAGGTTGTTTGTGTTATTTTGTCCCGTTGGCACCTTTCACAGCTTATCAGTATTTTTTTTACTATCTTACCTTACTGAAGCGTTATTTGTGCTTGATTGATTGGTGACAAATATTTACTAGGTGTTTAATTTTCCCATATGCATGCATGTTATTTTGTCAAGATTATATCAAAGTTTCTTCTAAGTGTTTTTGTCCCTTTGACGCATTTCACAGCTTATCAGTATTTTTCAATCTTAACTTCCTGAAAGCGTATTTGTGCTTGGTGGATTGGCAAATATTTTTGTGCCGCTATGTTTATTTTTCCCATGTACATGCCTGTTTTTTTTTCTTTAAGATAATATCAAAATGATTTAAATTGTTTGTATTATTTTGTCCGTGTTGACGTCTCTGGCAATTAATCAATGTTTCGCAATGACATTTTAATTTTACTTGATTGATTGCCTATATTTGATAAGATTATGCCATTGTTGTAAACGGGACCAAGGGTATTTGTTATTGTATCCTAACTTGTTATCATCGTTGTCAATAAGCCTTTTATCTTGCACATTCTTAATTATTATGTTTTGCTGTTTCAGCACAAACGTCAGGAGATAACGATGCCCCTGGCTACTTCCCCGGCAACTGTACAAGGACGGATGCTATAAATAGTATCCAATCCCAGTACCTGACAGAGTTGCGCAATTCATCGTTCTCCCAAATCTGCACATCATGGCATGACCTGTGCTTGGAGGACAATGTAGAGGTTACTTGCAATAAGAACTGACCGAAACACTAAATAATTACATCAGGTAGCCAGTGTCAAAATTACAAGGCCATTGTAAGTAATCGGTCTGTAAGCCACACTTACATTTTATGGATGATATCCTCTGAAGACCCCCAAACTAGTGCGCGCAGGCGATTAAACAAACCAGCCAAAAACTGTAATTACAGGACTACAAATATGGTATTTGAGGTACTAGTGCGCGCGCGGATGTCATGCTTTAAATTGAATTAGCGTGGAATTAAGGTATGAGCTTATTAATTTGAATTATCATATGCACATGCCTAAAGTGAATTTTGAATATAAGACGCAAGACTATAATGTCGACATTTTTAAAAATCGAAGAAATGTAACAATTTGAGTTTCCATAGCCCGAAAATCCTTCTGACAGCCATCAACGTACCCTGCTGATAATACTTGCATCCATAATTCCTAACCTTTCTAAATCTATCAAGATTGTATTAGGCATATGCTTGTTACAATTGCATATAATATGTTCCAACTCTGCATCTTATTGAGGCTTTGTTTTTGGGGGTTTGGTAGAGTTAGCACATTTTAGTTGTTTGAAGCCCCTATTAGTTTAAGCTTGCTACTATATTGTACTTATATTGTACTTATAATAATGGTAAGTAGAGCATTCTAATTATATCTTAAGACAATTTGAAGTCATTGCTTGCTTTGAACAAGTCACAATACGGTGGAGGTTCATTCTGTAAACATTATACTTTGTGCAAATGTAATGCACATTTTAAAAAAGCACAGCAGTTTCTAAAAAGATCGTTTCTAACAAGTCAAAATACAATCTTAATTCCTGAATCTAAAGTAATTTGGGCATTAGCTGCCTTTTATATTATAACGGGGTCTTCTAGAACCCCTGTACAAATCAAGGTTATCTAACACATGCAGTTATATAGCCTAATACATTTTATAAATGTCCACATTTACTACATTAAATAAACCGATCATAACCAGTGACATATTTTTGTGATTGCTGTGATTCATTTACGCCTTCGTATGGATACTTACTGCTATTTTTTTTTTTATTTGTGCGCAAAATATACATGTTTATCTGTTGTGTACCAGTATTCCTTCCCAGACCTATTTTGAAATCACGCCTAGCAACAAATAGCGCGGTTACTCGACAGCAAAGAGCCACTTAAGTCTGCAAACATTGTTACGTCTCTGTTATGATAAAGCAAAGGTTAAATGTCACGCCTGCGTGAAAGGCAAATGTTTGAGTTTGTGATTAACTTTTTGCAGACCAGTGTATTAAATGACCCGAGTGACAAGTAGATTAAACGTTAGGGGAATGTGACCTGTTCGCAGTTCTTGTGTTGTTTTCTAACGGACCGCAAGATGAAGACCGTCTTGGCGTTTATCGTTGTCGTCAACATCTTTTGCCATCATGTATCAGAAAGTGCATTTTTCGACAGCATTTTTCTCAACCCAGGACGACAGCAGGTGATTTTTTTTGCTATTAAACACTCGATTTACATTAATAATTTTGCAATGTAGACATGTTGCTACCATAGTCAATGACATCTTAAGTACTTAGAATCTAAAACAATTGAACTTTTAAATCAGAATGTCTAACGTTTATAGTGCGAAGGCTATCAAGATTTTACTCTTAGATTTTGAATACCATAAAAAGACTCCAGCTTTTGTAAAGCTTTGTTTAGTTAAATGCAGACAATTTCTAAGCACCTCTTGTTTATAAAATTTTTTAAGACTTCTTGTTCATAAAAAAGAAATGAACACCAGGGTGCAGGGGCTGAAAATAGATAAAGTATAATTTCCAATGTTAACTTTCCTTTTCTGCTATGCCGCACAGCTTTTTGCTTCAATGACGTTTATGTATTTTTAGAAACTGGTGACTATCGTCGATAAGGACCGAGAGATTTGTGTCGTCGTGCCCAGGCAGAACACGCTAAAGGTGAGGAGAATTAATGAGCATTGGTAGTTATGCTATTAGCACTTCACATTCACTTTGTCCCATCCTCGTCTGGAGGGTCGGTGGCATTGTTAGCATCCAGCACAAGTTTCCTTCACCGCTCTCTTCCCTTGTCCATCTGCATGTAGTATGGCATATGCATAATTCTATTAGGAAAAGTGCAAAAATATTGTGTTACAGTTTATTTAGGTAATATATAGCGAGCTGCTGCCGCGCTGCATAAATATGGGAAGCTGGAATGCTGCGCCGCTGGGTTAGTTATTTAAAACAAAAGCTAGTGTAATTATTTCAATATTTCGATCTGGAACGCCGCTTAAATTTAACACATGCTACACAACAGTAGCGTAGAGAACAAAATTTAAATAATCACATTTAGGTATACTTAACAAAAAAAAACATTTGCAAACATTTAACATTTTTTATTAGTTTTTTAACGCAAGTTTGATGATCAAGATTTTAAAATGATTAACTTAACTTTTCATATTACTCGTTTCTATTTTTATCATACTAGTATTATCTGCTCGTTTCTATTTATTTATCATACCTTACATGCAAAATGACTTTAAACACTTATTTAGCCAAAAGACGAACATGCTATGGCAAACAAATGCAAAAAAAAATTACTACTGCTGCATTACCGCTTTCTTCCTTCTTTCGGCTACTGTGAGTTTAGTATATTCATACCTTTACGTCTTTCTATACCTAGGTACCTAAGTATGACAATATGTGTGCGCCGTATGTAGATTGTTTAGAAAGTTAAGGGACCGACATCCCTAAAGGTTTACCTTGCAGTCACCGTTGAAAAGTCAGGGGAAAAAATCTAAAAAAAAGGTATTGGTGGTGAGCAGCCGCCAAGCCCTAACGAAATGGAATTCGGTTAGCAAGCGAACTCGGATACGTCGGCCTAAGATCCGTCGCTAAAGACTAAGTCACAATTCAAAATCGGAGCCCGCGCGGGCCTGATTTTTTTCCATTTTTATAAAGACCTAGTCGAAGACCGACGGGCTTCCTAAAGGCTTTCGGACTATTTTTGACCCGTCACCTGTCACTTGCGTTACAATCTCTACCGCCGGGATTTCTTTGACAGCAGTCGCAAAATTTTTATTCTTTTAGTCCGATATTCTTCCTTTTTTAAGAATTTTCTTTTGTCACATTTTTCTTTTTAAAACTATAGAAAATTCATAGTACCCAATTTAAACTTGGATACGGAGATTCCATAAATTAGCTTTTCTCTAAATTCCCAACATATTTTCTAAGATTTAGCCCAGGTCCTGAAATTTTGCTAAATAAAGATAGTGCATTTGATGCAATGTGTACGGACTTTTTATTTCTTAAAAACATTGTCGTATTATCCGGTTTCAACATTTCTTATGCTGTCACCATCTGTAATTTTGTTAATCATTTCTTCTTTACTTTGATT
Source organism: Branchiostoma belcheri (assembly GCF_001625305.1). Lineage (NCBI taxonomy): Eukaryota > Metazoa > Chordata > Leptocardii > Amphioxiformes > Branchiostomatidae > Branchiostoma > Branchiostoma belcheri. The sequence goes on from NW_017802747.1 coordinate 249,835, forward strand.
TATATATAACGCCAATATTTCCATTATGAAAACAAATAAACATTGGTAGAGAGGCAATATATAAAATAATGTATAACCCCATCCTCAAAAGAATTTTTAGGCACTTGGAATGGGCACTCCCAACCACGAGGACAGACAGCACTTAAGCTCCTTTTCTAAAACATCAGGAGCTTTTTTTCCTTGTATCATCTTGATTCACCCGCTCCATATATCTCCCAAACAAGATTTTGAAATAGCGAAGTTCGTAAGGATTTCTTGCCTAGCCTCGGACACAAATGCCGGACGTAGAAAAAGTTTTACATGCATTTAAAGTTTAAGGTCGTGTCTGCGTGCTCCCAAATCCGTGGGATTCCGTACGGAGGCGGTACTCACCACGTACGAATGCCCTACGATTGCCTACGTTTTTGCACGTAGACAGCACGTACGGCGGGTTGTGACCGAAGTTTTATGTACGGTACGTACGGGGCACGCGCGTCGCTCGTACTCTCACGTACGGGTGGTGATCATGAATCCGCAGACCGCACGCAGAAAAAGTTAAGCTACGGTCACAATCCACCGTACGTGCTTCTGCGTGCTGTCTACGTGCAAAACCTGGGCAAACTTAGGGCATCCGTGTGTGGTGAGTACCACCTCCGTACGGAATCCTACGGATTTGGGAGCACGCAGACACGCCGTAGAACTTTAAATGCATGTAAAACTTTTTCTACGTGCGGTCTGCGGATTCACCACCTGTGCGTGCGAGTACGAGCGACGCGCGTGCCCAGTACGTGCCGTGCGGAAGAAGCACGTGTGAGTACGGCCTCCTTACGGTAAAGTTGCAATCGCACAGAGATCGTACGTTGTAAGCACGCACAACTCACTTACCACTTGCGCAACGTACGATGCGCGCAACCGCTTTTAGCCAGACTTGGCGTGCAGACCCCGTGCGAGTGACGTGCGTAGACGCCACTCCTTCCCCACGTTTTCATAAAAAAGCGTAGCAGACGTAGCCTCCCAAGAAACGTACGGACAAAAAGCACGTACGGCGGGTTGTGACCGAAGCTTTAAACATGCACTTAAAGTTCTACGGCGTGTCTGCGTGCTTCCAAAACCGTAGGATTCCGTACGGAGGCGGTACTCACCACGCACGGATGCCCTGCGTTTGCCCACGATCGAAGACAGCACACAGAACTTCAGAAGCACGTACGGCGGGTTGTGACCAAGGCTTTGGGGAAGACGGGTTCCATACCAGTTGTGGTGTCATAGTTATCGAATTTAATATTGTTTTAAGTCCTATTCGATATCATGAAAGGTATGACGTGTTCATTATAGCAATGTTACTTATAATAACGTAGGAGGTATTTTTCTTAATTTGTAATCGAGCTGAGAACTTTAAGGACAGGGCCACTAAAATATTAATATTTCTACCTAAAGCTACGGTCACAACCCGCCGTACGTGCTTCTGCGTGCTGTCTGCGTGCATAAACCTGGGCAAACGCAGGGCATCCGTGCGTGGTGAGTACCACCTCCGTACGGAATCCTACGGATCTGGGAGCACGCAGACACGCCGTAGAACTTTAAGTGCACGTAAAACTTTTTCTACGTGCGGTCTGCGGATTCACCACCCGTGCGTGCGAGTACGAGCGACGCGCGTGCCCCGTACGTGCCGTGCGGAAGAAGCACGTGCGAGTACGGCTCCTTACGGTAAAGTTACAATCGCACAGAGGTCGTACGTTGTAAATATGTACAACTCACGTACCACTTGCACAACGTACGATGCACTCAACCGTTCACGGCCAGACTTGGCGTGCAGACCACACTCCTACACCTTGCGACTGACGTGCGTAGACGCCACTCCTTCCCCACGTTTTCAGAAAAAACGTAGCAGACGTAGCCTCCCAAAAAACGTACGGAGAAAAAGCACGTACGGCGGGTTGTGACGGCAGCTTAATGGTTTCAATACGCCTGTCTGACGGTAACGTTATTTTACAGCTGGTGGTAAAACTGTCACAGTCCGATTGATTCCTTATAAGCAGGTGGCAGGTGACAATGGTATGCATGCGGCGGTTTAGCTAGTGTACATAATCCACATCGATGTTTAAACAGTCAATAGACAAAGTCCAACGGTCTCCGAAATAAAGTGTCACAGTCCTTGCCACCCCTGCTTCCTGATTAGCTGCCTGCTGTGTCAGCAGGAACAGACACAAATAAAAAAAGAGCAGCTCTTCTTCAAGACATGAAATACGTATAAAACAAGATTATAAATCACTGAGTCATCATTTTGTCACTAACAGTACTGGTTATGCTTAGGTCACAATTCAAGAAAGGGGCCCGCTCGGCGCGTGTTCGGCGTGTTTTTTTGGCACTACCGAACGGGACCTGGACGGAGACCGGCGGGCTTCCCGACGGCTGCCGGCCTATTTTTGGCCCCGCGCGGTCGCCGAATCGATTTTAACTCAGAGTTAAAAACACTTCGGGCCCCGTTCGGCGAAATACGCCGAAGCGACGCCGTAACCTCACTGCCCGGGACCCGTCGGGCGGCCGAACAGGCACCTGCCTAAGATTATGACATCACATGTGCTGATCAGTGCATCAGATGGACAGGAAAAGGGGGTTATAGGGAGCATATATAAACTCCTGCCTCAGACTACGTCGCACAGTTCACCACGTGTGTGTTACACCGTGTACTTGTGTGTTACACCTTGTATTTGTGTGTCAGAATGTCGAAGGGCAAGGGAAAACAGCCGGCACGGCTCTCTTGCCAACATCATAAAACAGATCATAACAGGAATAGAATGTGTCTCACATTATCTCTTGTTACATCATATGCCTTCGTAATAAAATGGAATCAGAAGTTATTGGCATTTATTTTCAGTCCAAATTTCAACAGAAGTAACGATATTTAGTGGTTTTATTGCTCAATAGCAAGGAGCTGCCACGGCACACTTCCTGCGTCACTGCTGAAGTACTTCCTGCGTCACTGTTGAAGTACTTTCGAAAGTAGGCCCTCGGTTACTTTTGCGACGCACCAGTTCTGCCTGCCTCTCTTCTTCAGCTACCAATGCCAAAAGACCTACATGTAGGTTGTCACCAATCTCAATCTCAGACGGGCTTGTAAGTTGTTTGCAGGTTGCACTGAACGCTGCATCGCCAACTTCAGTCTACTTTTTACTTGACGTGTACTCTTTACTTGAAGTGAACGGTAGCAGGCAGTGCAGCGCTTATATATGTACCTGCTCAAAAACACGAGAGGAGCCCGTCGGGATCCCGCCAGGGACCTGACAGCTGCCCGGCCGAACAGTAAGAGCCGGTCGGCACCCTACCACACGCCGCACGGGTCAAGACGGGCGACTGACCGGGCACCGGACGGGTCCCTGACAGAAACCGGCCGCAAAAGTTTATGAATATTAATGAGAGCCGCCGGCCGGATCACAAGCAGGCCCCGACAGGGAGCCGTAAAGGAACATTTAATTGTGACCCTGACAGTATGGCGCACGCTCGGCGTCATGACGCCGGCCGGCGTCTACGCCGAGGACATGCCGAACGGGCGCCGTTTCAAATGTGACCTAAGCATAAGTTAAAAATGTTACGCCCGAAAAAAAAGCGTCATGGCAAATCGGCATTGTCTAGGAAAAATGGTGTCATTTGTCTACAAAACTACTGACATGGTTTTGGAAGATTTATGACACACCTACATGTTTACACGAAATGTTTACAAAGTACACAAAACGAAATTAACTTTAACAGGCAAATCGTCGTTAAAAATGTACAGGGGTTTAAAACTTACAGGTGACGCGCAGCACATAAAAAGGTGTCCAGTATTTGTTTACACATCTATCAAATTGGTTTTAAAAGATATCTGATCAGCAAATTGAAAAAAAAAATACACAATGCCGACGAAAAGTTACAAGTACCAGTGGTTTAAAAAGTTCCTGGTGCTAATGGTGTAGATTAACAGCAGTTCTTGGAAAATGTGCAGGAGTTTAAAACTATAGACTAGTTAAGCCCTAAACAAAATGGCGTCCTTTGTTTACAAATCTAGCAACATGGTTTTACAAAATCTCAAAACGTGGGAAAAATTTCAAAACCAATGACAATACCGGCGGAAAGTCACTAGTACTAATGATTTTAGAAAGTTACTGGAACTAATAAGTAGCCATTATTTCCTTATATAAGTCGTAGGAAAAATGTTGTGAAAAAAGGAACTTGCCTAAATGTACACCCGCGCCTTGTCTACCACTCTACGGATGGACTCAGTCTTGTTGGCAATGCTATCCATTGCTCCTATAGCATTGCTACCAGCACCCAGTTGACATGTAGCGGCTTCAGTGTGGGCAGCTTCAAGTTCACGGTTATGGCCTCTTAGTAGCGGCCTTTCCTGCGCTCGGCGGTAAAGCTGTCAGCATAGTAGGAGGCACATGTCTGCTTTATAATTGGTTTCCTCTTCAGTAGTTTGTTGATGGCTTTTTCGCAGTCCAGTGGCTGCAGCTTGTAAGTTCAGCTCGCTGGCACAAACACCGCAATGATGTTGTGCTCCTTTAGCTTATGCAGAAGTGCAGGGCTCCGGTGGGCCTTAAACACATCAAAGATGGCGAGCCCGGGCTGTTTGTCGTCAAGTCAAAGGTTTCCCTCTACGCTGCCGTGTACAGAATTTATTTTGCCAGTGTACCGTTGCATGGTGTCTGCCTTCGACCAGTGACCCTCGCTGTAATAGATGTCCCATTCTTTGGAAAGCTGAACTTTGGGTGGCAGGCATCGGTCTTTTCTTGGTAAAAAAATAGTCGCACTTAAGTCCGGCATATGTGACTGTTAACTATTAGTGCCACGTCCTTCTATCGATATTCTAGTTAACGATTAGTCATTTCAACTTAAGTAGGACGTGACGTTTCCACAGTACACTGGTGACTATGAAGCGACACCTAGCGGACTTCGTATGCGGCGGAAACAGAGACATGGGTCCCATTTCTAATTCAAACACATGTCGCAAGGTGTCGCTCGTTCATAGTCACCAGTGCATTGTGTGTCAAGTCACGTCCTACATTTCAGGCGTTCCCGGATCAGACTTGTTTTTTTTGGGGGGGGGGGGGGGTCCGATCAAACGTAGATCGCACGCAATAAAAGCTCCGGCTGGCAACCCTGCATGTTCCACGGAGATATATGTAGGGTTGCCAAAAATCATTTCATCTTTAAAAATATATTCTTTCTAACGTGAACATCATTTTATGAGATTTCATATATAGACGAGATATACGACCATATCATTACATAAGATATATACGGTTTGCTTTCCTTTATTTTGTTCCATTACGACTTTTTGGACGTCTTTAGTAGTTCATTCTCACTGCACTGAATTTCTAGGTCATATTTTTGAAGCGTAAAAACTTTTTTACTTGTACTAAAGGTGTTTAGGTACTTAAGCAGTTAGCATATGTAGATTCGTATTGATCCAGGGAAAATACATTAACCCTATCTAGACCGGGCTTTTTTCGGCTTGGTGGGACCGGGAACGGTATATCGTAGGACCACTAAATTTTTAGAGGATGATGTACTAGTAAAAATTTATCATACGTTGAATTTTGATGTCGTTGTGACGTAAATTAATGTGATTTTATTGGCCAAAACCGTCTAGATAGGCTATTCCCCGAAAACTAAACGGTATACGACATAACTTTACCAAACGTGTTTATGACAGAATATTAGGGTGTACTAAGTCTTATGTTGCCCATAGCAACACCGTTGACGTCATAAAATGACGTTATGCATATATTACCTATCCGCCATCTTGGATCATCAATCTTTGAATTTTGAAAAAAAAAATTTTTTCGGGATAGAGCCTAAAATACATTGTAAACAGACTAAAGACGTTCATATGAACCTTTATTGTAAAAAAATGGGAGTATTGATGAAATTGTAAGGAAAATAAGCTGTATTTACCTGATCTAATGATATGGTCAGCCATCTTGGATTTTGGCCAAGGACATCATCAAATTAGCATAAATTATGCATTTTTAATGATAAAATTTGCATATAATTATATGAGATGTTATTAATATTAGAAACCATGAGTAACTTGACATAAAACCCATAATATTCTGTTGTTGAAACGGAAATTATCAAATTTAGCAAAAATGCCTGTCAGAAACCCGGTGCCATGGCAACAAGAAAAATCATAATCTTATTCCACTGATACAGATTTGTTGCCAACAATTTTTTATGAAAAGTCACTAAGTTTGGCGGTTCTAGCTCTAGCCGTTTAGACGCTATGTGACATCAAAGTTGGCGCGGGCACTTTTAACCCCCCCCCCCCGTCTAGATAGGGGTAAGAGGCAAGCAGGTTTTTTAAAGCTAAATGGAGAAATGGACATTTAAGCAGATTAATACGGATTTTGCAGGCCCCAAAACATATTCAGTACAAATATTGCATCTATTAACTTTTCACAATGTAAAACAAAGGAAAAATTAAGATATTATCTTTGAATTTTTCCATTAAAGCGCTAACAACAAAGATGACGAAACTACTTTGAATGTTCGTGAATCGTTATGGAATAACACAGAGATTATTAACACACACATACAGACACAAATACACTTGTACAAAGAGACATAAATATATATCGCAAACGGAGACAAAAGCACATTGCAAATACACATATTTTCTCATTTTTTTACAGGGGAAGGAACGCTACACAGATTCCAATATTAAAGCATACGCCGTTTTCCCCGGCCGTCACAATAATGCATTTTCACCGCTGTTGTTAGAGCCAGCATGCCGAACATACGATATTGCCATTGGACTATATCCCGCTGACTTTGTCTTTCTCAAGCGTAAGTAATAAGATATTTGTTGATTGATTGTGTTAGGTAATACATTCCTTAATTATGATAACTAATAAATGGAAGTGAAACAAATGGACAGCAGCCCCAATTTAGGTCTCTATAAACGAGTGAAATATTTCAGGTTTAATTTTATATTGGTAAAAAGACAGGAAACACTACAGGGAAATGTCGAAAAAGACTGTCAAATAAGCCCGAAATACAGACATGCATTCCTAGTGTCGTTTCACTATTACTTGAGTTGAAATGATCGTGTGATAATCGAGAAAATTTACACGATTATCACAAGATCTATGACCAAAATATATGATTGAGTTTTTAGAATTTGTTATTCATTGTAGTAAAATGACAACTGTTTTCTGTATCATCTGTTAAGCTTCTTTTTGAGGTTTTAACTCATGAATTTTTTTACCCATTGCCACAAGTGCATCTTTGTTCTTATAACAACTTTATCTCTAACTCATTATAAATTGATGTGATTAACTAAAAGCTCATTACCGTTGTGTAAGGACACATTTAACTTAAATTTATGGATGTTATCCTATAATACTCCCAAACTAGTTTGTCCGGGCGAAAGAGAAATATCCAGCCTCCCGAAAATGCAAGTAAACCACAGGAATACAAAGTTGGCATTGTAAAATTTGGGAAGAACATAGAGACTTTTACGACAAATGAGTCTGATTTCTTGAGTTCCGTGGAGCTTCGAAAGCCTGCTGGGTGCTATCCCCATAGTTACCGCCGGCCTCCTACTGTCGCTGGCTACCGTGGACTACAGAGGATAGAACCGACGCCAGAACCTCGGAGTTTTTGTTTAGAACAGGCGACAATCAATGCGCGCGCGGATGTCATCCATAAAATTAAGTCGGTGTGGCCTATTTTGTAATCATAGTACCAATTTTACTTCAATCGTGAAGCTAGCACAATAATGTATAAACTTTCAATACAATTTCAGACACAATCTTCATGAATCGGAGTCCTCCTTCCTTCTGCATGTTTTCAACAGATGAGATCTCCAGGTTCACAGAAGAATTTTGGTGTGATGACACTGCTATTGACAGGACTCTTGCTAATACCATAGGTACATTAAATGCATCACTTAATTGTTAATCCTGCCTTCAAGTTTATAGCAATGCTATGTTTAATTTATATACAAGTAAGTAAAAACACACTTTGAACAAGAAAAAATTCAATATAAAAAATCTATACTTTAAAGGCTTCAGAGTCCAAATGCTCAAAGCTGCAAAATCATGATTGATACAATAAATGCATTATCTATGTCATTGTTTTTGTTGTCCTATCTAGCTAGCAATACACCGGATGCACGATCCAACCCGTTTGGAGCTATAACAGCACTATTACCTCCAATGATTTCCACTCCATTAAATATCATTGGAGGATTCTTGGAAGGTTTGTTTGGCCTTTTTTCTGGACCATCTGAACAGGAAATTCCACAAGGTATGTATCAACGAATCCAACACGTTTTAACGTCAAATTAAAACTAGAGTTATTAATTAGTAGAAAAGAGCAAAATATAATATAATATATAGCTATTTAATGATTCCAAATGGTGCCAATGGCTTAATTGATATTCTATTTGGTTTCAGTTACTGCTTTTACATATTTTCGATTCTAGCTAAAACAGCCTATTTTATTTAGAATCGAAAAAAAAATGTTCAAACCGACCGGCTTTTGTCCTGGACAAGAACGATAAGGAAGTGCTCCCACTGTGACCTTCCCAGCAGATTGAATAGTGACTTGGCCAATAAACTCATAAAAACCCTGGACAGTCTATCCTTCAGAACAAAGGTAGCAGATTTGCATACTGGTCAGTTTTCAAAAAATCATTTTTTTTATTATCTTACGGGTTTTCAGTGTAACATTTTACAAAGGCAGATAGTTGTTATAAAGCTACATAAGCAAGAAACTTGCAACTTTCATTTTGGAAAATCAACTTTGATCATATCCCAACTTCCCAATCAGCCCTGTAAAAGTTTTATAAAAGGACATATATGGTGCCCAGAGAATATAATGCTCTTGCTGTATCAAAGTGTCTACTTGTACATGTATCCGTGATTGCAACTTGAAATGTCTTTCTCACAACTGCATTGCCTTTGGCAGTTTTGTGTCTGACATATGGCTTGTAAATGTGATGTCTACTTGCAGTCAGATACTCGTACACCAGTGTGGACAGCTCTGTATTTAGAACTTGGCATGTAACTGCCAACCAAGGTCTCAAGCAACAAGCCAGCACATGGCATGTCAGAGCTGTCATTACTACATGTAGTATACTTTGTATTCTGGGTTACTACTGCATATAACTTCTTATATGTATGTGTGTCTTATTTCAAAGTGTCTTGAAGAGAAATGTATGCTTGACAAGCTAAACTGTCTTAGACATGCCTCCCCCCATGTACACTGCACGGCTGCCAGGACAAGACTGAAGTCTGGTAGTTTATGTTATAGAATTTATATCGGCAGGGTGGGGTCATTATATAGTATTACTGGCCTCTTTAACGTCCATATTTATTCTCAGATAAAACTCCACCAATATTGAGCTGTCCGTATGTTCCGGACTTCACAATTCCTCGAGGACAGACAACCGTCCGCGTGAACATACCAAGGCCTACGTACTCAGATAACCAAGATGGAGCCGGGGATTGCCAGTATGTTTTTGCATGAGTTATTTCACTTACATAATTTAAAACACCCTTCCCTTAATTTGTAAAACAATCAGGGCAGCTAAAAACATCAGATTGGAAGTTTATCTATATTTGTTCAATCCTGATTCTAAACAAGAGTTCTACAAAGTCAAAAATTCACCTAATAATTTCAAACTTTGAGAATGACGCAGTAATGAGGGTTCTCAATGATTATGCACATGGGATCCTTTAAGGATACATTATCTAAATGGTAATCTTCTCTACTGTTATTTATTGATATTTTATTTATTCTTATAATACTCACCCAACTGAGAAAAGAACACGAAGTTTATGCCATGCGCCACCTGAAAGTAAAATATCTTTTAAAAATTTTGCAAATACAACTTCAAGTACAAAGTCCTATTATTTAACGCGTTTATTTTTGGGACTCAATTGTTGATCATGCAAATTATCTCCATATATTCATATTTACCTTCGGATTTTGAAAATCATTAGAAACCATAACAAAGAATCATGACACTTCGTTCACCCTTTTCAAGTTATACTCCCCAAAGTTAAATTCGCAAAGGAAATGGATCCCTGAATTAAAAAAAAAGCTTTTATATTGTGAAACTACAAAGATGTATATAAAACAAGTTTGTTGATTAAGTAAATACCATGGCAACCTTTATATTCGAAAGGCCTATGTCACTATTTAGAACCGAGATGTCTTGCAAAACTATTAAACAAACGTATACACCAACGAACAATCATCTATCTTGCTTGTAATGTAACTCTATAGCTAGAAATTTAAGGCACACACCTAATATTTATCCTTACATTGTTGCCAGTAATATATTTCGGTTTCCTCCATTGTTCACAACACTATTTATTTGCTGGCTAAGTTAAGGTGCAAAGGCTGCTTCTACGCCGGCGTTGGTTCTTCCTGGCTTTAATATAAACCACTATGTGAAAGTTCTTATCCAATGGCAGCCACAAAAAGCAATAGGACTATGGATAAAGCCCAAAGGAATATCGTACCAGCAAACAGTTTCTACCAGGTTATGTTTGGTTGACTGTTTTCTTTTGTGTGTCGTCCACTGTTACAGTATTTTATTTTCATAAGTCCCAAATGTTTGTCATTCTGCAGACTGACTGAATCACCAACATTGGATGGCCAGAGGTTGTCGGCAGGATCGTACGACGTATCCTTTCAAGTTTATGACAGCTCGGGGAATCCATCTGATACATGCACGATACGATTTGAAGTTAAAGGTATGTTAAAGTTTATTTATGTATATTGTAACATTTTTGCTCAGTTCTCAAACTTACTATGCTATAATCATATAAGATATTGAATTTGATAAATAACGATGTAATTTTAGCTAAGCATCCAGTTATTGAAATATTATAACCATACACATTTTCACTTAGGCGGTGAATGACGAGTGACTATTGAACTTTTATCAGTAGTTGAAGATTTTTTTCTTTATTTTTGTTGTTCATTCATTCTTTATTTCAGGTAAAAAAAACATATAACACAGTACATCATTAAAATAATACAAAACTCTAAAGATACTACATACAAATAAAACAGAAAGAAACCTAGATGCATAATAAATTGAAGTCTTTTGGAAGAAAGAGTTGATAAGACACTGATTATTGCGTTGTGGGAGGAAAGTAATCGTTTTAAAAAAGAGTAACAAATCCTCCTCCGCCTAGCTTCAAATGTGTCAGTATAGTGGTAAACAAATATCTTACTCGCACTACATCGCCGAGGTAAATTCATAAAACTTCTAAAGCAATTGTTGTAAGCAACATTTAGACAGAACATCTGAGCTTCTGAGCTTACAGAGCTCCATAACTGGGCGCCATATAGCTGGGCGCAATACGTCATAAACAGGTGTCTCTTAACAGATGGAGAGCAACAGACCTGAGAATGTCTGTCTCCATATTTAAAAATAAAGTTTTTGATATCCTGTTTGTAACATTAAAATAAAATGAAACATTTTCATCTCCTAATACGGAGACATATGCAATAAATATAATGTTCTGTGCTACTGATGTACCAGTAAGAAATCATTATATTTCAATTTCTTTGACCAATTCATATTAACCCTAAACAGTACACATGGGGTCCGCGCGGACCCCAGCACTATATATTCTGTAATATCTTTTTTGTTTCTAAAGATTTTTTCTGAAATTTAAGGTAATTGTCACCCACAAAGTTGTCCCTCAAAACAGTGCAGAAAACTCCGTTTCTACCATTGATAAAAAAAATTATATCTGATTTTCTTTTGGGGTCCGCGCGGACCCCAGCCGGCTTTCGATCATAATGGATACACTGGCGTTCTTATACATTACCTTTTTTTCCGTTCTTATATGTTTTTATGCACTCATCGTATGTCTACCAAGTTTTCAGAGAACGGTGTACTAATAGAATTAAATTTTAATAACTTTGGTGTAATTATGACGTCATATGACGTCATAGCTAATAATATAGTCCGCCATATTGGATTTTGACCAATGACGTCATTAAATTAGCATATTCTATGCAAATTAGATAATTTAACTTATATTTAATTATGTAAGATGTTATTAATGTTGGAAAAATGTGTAATTTAATATAAAACTTAGAAAATTTTTATGTTTAAACCAAAATTACTTCTATTTTCAAAAAAACTGCCTGCTAGAAACCCGTTGCCATGGCAACCCAAAAAAACATCAACTTACTAATATTCAACTAATATGACCTTTTTTCCAGAGACATTTTAGGAAAGGTCTCCAAATTTGATACTTCTAGCGCAAGCCGTTTAGCCGCTATCTGAGATCAAAGTTGGGCCTCAAAAGCCCCTTCAGTCTGAAATGGGTTTAAAAATCGGGTATTTCTTCTTGTCTTCTTTTTTTCACCAAAAAATAGAAAAAGTTCAAAATGTATGATTTTTGTATGTAATGTGGACACAGAGGTTCCCACATCAGTTTGCAAAACAATTGCGCTGGTAGCATGTTGATGATTTCTAAAAATTAGCAAAAAACTGTTCTGGGGTCCGGGAAGGTGTACTGTTGAGGGTTAAACAGGAAATCTTATGATGCAAATTGCAAATTAAAACGGAAGAAGTATTAGAAATCTTAAAATTAGGGGACGACGCGTCTCTACGTGGCGCCAATCATAACCCAGGGAGAGGGAACCGGCGCCCGACCGTCAAAGTGAACAATTTAAATTACACAACCTCATTTCTTCGTCAAATATTGTTAACCTTTATATTTGTCTCATTGATAATCATTGACATGAATGATATTAGCTATCAATATTCTCCACCCAATGACAATCTTATTTTAAACAAAGAAAGTTATTCTAGCATTTCCTTGTAAATTATGCAAATGAGATCCCGATTAGAATTAATAATGCTTGATATTTCTGTTCACTTTACTTTTAAATATCGGAAATATGAAATTCTCGCCACTTTTTCCTGTTAGCAAAAGAGCTATACCTACCTATAACAATCTTGACGCTGGCTTGCCTAGATTACGAAATATGAAACCCGGTAGTTCCGCTGCAGTACCATAAGAAACCACCAAAAGTTCCAATAGCTTAGTAACTCATTCCAAACTCTCATCTAGACCCATCCACCTACCAAATATCAAGATAATATATTCAAGTCAGTTAAAGAAACACTGACAACCTTTGGACCATTGACGTCTTGCCAGACGATCTACAGCTATAGTCGTTCTCTGCGGGTCTGGATGGGCAACGCCTCTCATGGCTGGTACAGTCGATTCTGGCCCGGCAGGCTCTGCCGCAGAATCGGCATCAGTACTCCCGTGTGGTGCTCTTCTCTACAAGTCCCTTTCGTCTGCTCCTAGCATCTGCCTTCCTGCTCTCTCTAGCAGCTTTGAACAGTTCTGTCCTTTTGTTTATCGAACAAACAGGCAGAACACGCGCCGAGCGGGCCCCTTTCTTGAATTATGACCTAGGCTTTCCCTGTTGAGGGTGGGGTTGTACATTCTTTCATATATTGCCTCTTTAACACCCCGTTCCCACCAGCGTGTTTCTAAGATATCCTTGGATTCGAGTTTAAAAGAGTGACCCTGGTTGTGTTGTAGGTGGTTGAAAATAGCTGAGGAGTAGCCGTTGGCACTAGGTCTGCCATTTTCTTTGTATCTTTCTTTGAGCGGTCGACTTGTCTCTCCGATGTAGGTGTTGTTACAATTGGGCTCCTCACATATATGAGTCTGTAGATAAGATTAGCCTTGGTACCTTTTTGAGGTCGGTCCTTAGGGTGTACCAATCTTTGGCTGAAGGTTGAATCTGCACAAAGTGTCATCTACGTATCGAAACCAGTTGGCCGGGGGGGGGGGGGGGTCGATTGAAAGTGCTGAGGGCTTTGTTTTCAAACTTCTCCATGTACAGGTTTACAACAATTGGTGAAACTGGTGATCCCATAGCACAGCCGTGCATTTTTTGATTAAGTATGTACATCCTAAGCAGAGTTCTAGTAGCTCACAAACTTGGTCAACGGATAGGTCGGTTCTATCTGCAAGTGTATCGTCGGCTTCCAAGGCTTCCCGGACTACTGGCACTGCTTCCTTAGGTGGTATGGAGGTGAAAAGTGAGCACACGTCATACGAAGTGATGGTTTCATCATCCTCTACATGAATGTCTTTGATTTTGTTGACAAAGTCGGCACTATTCTGTACATGGTGCTGAGATTTCTCTACTAGTGGTCCCAAAATCTTGGCTAGAAAACCTGCTAACTCATAGGTGACAGAGCCTTAATTACTGGAGACTATGGGTCGCAGAGGGACACTTTGGATTGAGTTTTAGGTAGGTGGCGCGATCCAGAACTCCTTCAGTTTGCAATTTCTTGAGAGCTGAACTGATTTTCCCTTTAAACTTGTTAGTGGGGTCCTTTTTCAAGGGCATGTAGGTGTCTTTGTCTCCTAATAGGCCCTGTACCTTCCTGTCGTACTACTCCCTGTCTAAGACTACTGTGTATCTGCCCTTGTCTGCAGGAAGAATCAATATGTCTCGATTGGTGGTCGAATCTTTGAGAGCGGTTCGTTCTTCCCGTGTGATGTTACAGGCAGGGGGTTTGGAGGCTTTCAGGGTGGTAGCTACTTTGGTGCGCAAGGCTTCAGCTTGTCTCTGTGGTAAACGTGCCCGATGAATTGCTGACTCGTTTTCTGTGACAATACCAATGTTAGGAATCTTATCGGGTGTAACTGCGAAATTTAGACCTTTAGAAAGCAGTGATTTCTCTGGTTCTGTGAGAGTATGGCTACTTATCTTCAACTTACAAACTGGCAGGATAGATAAAGGATTACGCAAATCTTTTAGTTTCTTTTATAAATGATTGAACATATAGTAAAAGTTTTAGTTGCCTTCAACGAGAAGGCTATGAAATCGGTTTCGGCCTGTTTTGTAGATTATGCACGGTAAAGTTTGAAGGCATGGTCCGAGGTTCACGATTTTTGGCAGGCAGGTTGATTTGGGGGTGGCCATTGTCAAGGCTAAAAATGGGCTTCGTGGGGGGTTCCTAAGTCACTGTAGTTGACCTTGGTTTTTGGTGTTTTTCCTTGTCATCAAGATATCTCGAGTATCCTTAAATGGATGTTCATGATATTTAGTGGGCAAGTTACCGTTGAGAATGCCGAGGTCAAGTTCAAAGATGGGCCCCCTGGGGGTTTCTATGTCACTTGCAGTTGACCTTTGTTTTTTGTGTTTTTCTTGTCATCAAGATATCTCGAGTATCCTTAAATGGATGTTCATGATTTTTAGTGGGCAAGTTACCATTGAAAATACCAAGGTCAAGTTCGGATATGGGCCTCGTGGGGGGTTCCCATGTCATTGAATTTGACCTTTTGTGGTGGTCGTTATTGTTGTTAGCGGGATAATTCGAGAATCTGCAAATGGATGTTCACGATTTTTTGCGAGCAAGTTACCGTTGACGATAGCAAGATCAAGTTCGGAAATGGGCGTCGTGGGAGGTCCGTACGTTACTGCAGTAACACTGGTCGCTTTAAATTTAGAAAACACACCAGCAACCCCAAGTATGAAATTCCAGGCAGTTAGCATTATGGAATTATTACATTTTCTCATTAATTATGCAAATTAAGTATTAATTTACATAATCAATATCTGCCTGTGTTTCTCTCGTTCTCAATTACATGTCACAAGCTTGAATAGTCCTACAATGTAATGCAGCTGATGTATAGAATTTCTCCATTAATTATGCAAATTACATCCAGATTTGCATTATTGCCGCATAATTATACCGACCATCACGTAAGCTACCTACATACCAAAAATCACGACGATCCGTCCACCGGTTCTTGAGTTATCCTCTTTTGAATATTTTCAAACAGATAGACCTGCAGTTCCTGAGCAAGCCGCTAGGGGGCCCAAGCTCACGCCACTTCTTCCCCAGCAAAAGAGCTACCTACCATCCAGATTTCGTCACCCCAGCATGTGTAGATCATGAGATATCAAAACTGGAAGTTCAGCTGCAGTACCACAACAAGCCGCTAGGGGGTCCAAAGTCTAATCATTTCCAGGTCCCATCAAGACCTACCCACCTACCAAATATCAAGATAATCCACCTAAGCTTTCTCAAGTTATGCTGTTGACAGACTATAGGCTATCAAAAACCCATCTGTAAATCCTCAAATACACAAAAGGGAGATAAATCCCCAAGCCATCGCTAATACACGCAGCTAATAGCAGGTAACAAGATCACAAGTTTTTAAAGGCTAATAACAGGTCAAACCATGAAAAATGTCAGACTTTTTGGCCATATTTTACAAATATACATTCTTCTGTCCTTCTTACCAGAAAACTGGGCCTTTCTGAGCATAATTTGCACAAGAAAAAAAATTATCTAAAAAAGAAGTACCAAAATAAATCGTCGGTGTACACACTGCTAGTATGGCAATTACACATGAGCCGCAAGAGGCCCTCTTTTGGCTCACTGTGCCCCACCGCAGTACTCAGGTCAAAATAAGCGTATACGTCCGACAATCGCCCGAACGCCGAAACTTCCCTGCCTGATCCTGTCAGTAATAAACAGGCTTTCATCTCAAATCCTTTTTAGATCAGGTCTGAGGGATGAAAGGGATTTTATGGTGGACCTAAACTCACGCTGTTCGGACACAATCATTTTTTGTCGGGACTCTTTTAGAGACTACACGTGCGGAGTAATTTTCTTTCTTGAGGAACATGCACTAAACGGTGCACACCCCAGTTCTTGCGCGACCTCCGCGATAGTCCGTTGTAAAAAAGTGACGAAAGGGTTTTGAGGGTCCAAGTTTGAGGTGACATTTCTAATAAACTGCCACGAAGTATCATTAAACTTTAACATGGCTGAAGAGTGTAAGAAATGGTGATTTTGGGTGAAATTCTTTTGGCTCGAACCTTACTTCCGGGTATCCTTGCGCGACCAAGTGTAATCCGCCCGTTTGACCTAGATTTCGCTCTGCGGCTTCGTAGGGGTGGATTTGCAACCCCTCGCGCCGTGGACTGTTTAGAAAATTACAGTACTAGAATTTTCTTTATAATTTACTCGGGTATAGTCAAGGCTTGGGTCTTTCTGCAAGCATCAGTCATTTCTGCCGGAAATTTTTTTTTGTGGGATTATCCTACGCGAAAATTCGCAATTTTGGGCATTAATTTTGGAGTGAAAATAATGTTTTTTTCCGTTGATTTTACCAAACTTAAAAGAGTTGAAGAAACCAAACTCAGCTTGTCTTGTAGCTGAAGAGATATCCTTTCGTCCCATATACAGTTATTCTCCTTCCGAATTATTCCACGCCAGAGACGGTCGATAGATTTGAGGGTGTGCAGCTTCGAATAGAGGCCCCAAATAAATTGGGGTGTGCCCCCTAAAACGCTGTTTTCCACGATTGCATAGCCACATTTAGTGAAAATATGATTGCCACAATTCAAAGAACCTTTGGGGAAAATATATATCTATTTGCGGATTTATGGCATTTTTCCACATAATTTTACGTTCGTTCAAGGACCTGTATAATGTCCTTGTTCGATAACCCGGAAGTGTAAGCCACGTAACCTTCGGCGTGACGGCCCGGTGCTCTCTATACATGTTTCCGAGCAGATCGAGGTCCGTCCCGGCAAGAAGCTTTCATCACACGGTGATAGAATGTCCTTGGTCCTGGTGATGTCCCGTACTTTAGCATACACCACTTTACTACTCGCAAAACTTGCGTTCGATTGTATCTAATTTAAAACGTCAGGAACAACTAATATCTCACCACGTCCGCCCGCCAATGATACCAGTGCCTTGTTGAAAACAAATCTTTCATCGACACCGAACACCCCCTCTGTGGAACACCCCTCTGTGACAAAAAAGTGGACCAATCTCATAATACCACAAACACACCAAAGGTCAACCCGGGCGACCATTTTCAGACTCAAACTGAGTCAAAGGGGTGTCCGGGGGCCGCCAATAAAATTCATTTTCACGCCCGAAAAAACATATACAATAAGAACAAAAGAACGTGCACCATCTACAGCCCAATAGCAGAACGTATACCGAGTCCCAATTACAGTACATCCGTCCACCCCAACGCGATATACAACTGCGATCATTTTTCTTTGGTCCTGACGAAAACTACGATAATCATCTTCAAAAAGCCTACACTATACATACACACAACACCCACGAAAGCAATATCACACTGTCGAAGGCATGAGCCCTCCGAACTCTAGTTTTTTAATGCAATAGCAATAACTAAGACATTATCAGAAAGATCATTGAGGTTGTGACAAGTCCTACCAGTTTTCTTAAATTGCTGAAGAGGGAGGTATTGTCTATCTGGGGCATTACGAAAAAAATTATGCTGAATATTTTGAAAATGATGACCACAGGTGTATGCAGGACTTGTTACCAGACAACGTGTACACAAATTAAGTCTAGAGACAAAAACGAGTGAGAAGAGCGGAAGTGTACCAAGGACCTACTAGTATGCTGAAATATAAAGCAGGTGTAGGTCGTACAGCTTGATTGTCTGTCTTGATGACAAGTAGATGGACAGGACTTTATGAGAAAAATGATTGGATTTGAGGGGCCCCTGGTGGCTTGTTATGGTACTGCACCTGAACTTCCGGCTTTTATATCCCAAGGTCTGGGCATCCCATCCCCATAGCAGCCTGTTGCAGAACTACAGGTGTATTTTATTTTAATGTTCAGACGGGAATAACTCAAGAACCACTCGACGAAAACCGCGATTGCCCTTTTGTTGATATCTTTAGAGATGTTCGACATAATCAACTAACAATTATGCAAATCATTATTGAATTTGTATAATCAATTAGAAATTTTTATTAATACGTATGTTATGTAGTAATGTTTATGAAAATGAGGGCCTCATTTGCATAAGCAATTAGGAAAAGCCATTATTACATTATTATAACTCCTGGAAATCTTATATTCGTCGTGACCATCATTTACCATAACTTCAAACCAGGAAATCATGTACATAATTAATGAAAAAGTAACGCTCTATTTCATAAAGAAAATAAGACTGTCATAGAGCTCGTGAAGCATGTAGTAAACTAATATAATCCATGCAAAATAGGATCTCGTTTTTTTACTCAATAAAGGCGAAGGTATGAGATCTCGGAACTCTAGTTATGATTGCAGCACTCACAGAGACCTTTTTGTTGTGCCGGTCTCCAATGTATAGCGTGGCACTGTATAAACGTTTACAATTACGACCCGATCTGGACCCGATTCTCAAAGCGCAGATCAATCAATCAATCAATCAATCTTTATTCAAACAACTAGCAGACGACAGTCTGAATTGAGTTGTTTTTACAGTTCGTAAAATTGACGTTAAACAACACTAATGGTTTAAAAATTACATAATTTACAATATAATGACACAAATTCGGTAGAGAGCTATAATAATGCCTATTTACACTTAGTAGAGGTAAAGGTCAATGCTAGCCGCACTCAGTCACTCAATGCCCTCTTAAGTAAAAGCAGGGAAGAACTGCATTTAACTAGCGTTTAACAGCTCAACAATGTAGGGAATGGGCGATTGAATGTAGATAGAAATGACCTGGATTTTCTATATAGATACCGATGTTACTCTAGATGTCTTAGATGCACCACCGCATCTATGATATAGAAAAAGAATTGCAGCCGATCCGCTGTGTTTCAATCTCCGTCTCTATGTAACCGCGTAATTACCTGCAATGGTCGCCACGCGGAATTTGTCAGTTATTGTTTATTGACATGTTCTTAAAACTCGGTATTATCCCATACCACATTTCGAGCAACCGTTGTGCTACTTACTACCATCACCTAGATAATATTAACGGTAGCTCTTTTACTATCCAAAGATTAAACGTGTAGTTGATCTCTCAGTGTCTGATTATTGATCACCGTAGTTACAATTTATGGCTGGTTTAGTCGTTTGCATTTTTCTTATAAACGGTCTTGCAAGCGATATGTGATCTGTCTCATTTTCGTCCCTCAAAGGGACTAAGCTATATGTGTGGGGTGATCATCTCTTTAACTCACATATGTGAAGAAATCGCTACAATTTCTGTAAATTTTCAGATGCAGGGTTGGTAGTTTTAACACATTTTTTAATGAAAGAATTGTACTGGTATATACACAGTCGTTTCTGTTTTAAAGGGATTACCTGTAAGTCTATTTCCTGGCCGTCCGACCTCGCCAGCATTACATGTACACCAAACGTAGCAGGGCCTCCTGTGTGGGGAACTAGATGCCAGTACACCTGTCTGCCAGGGTACCATATTGTAGGAGGAAACACGCGTACATGTGAGCATGCCGGTGGAAGTACAGGGTGGTTACCTACTACAAGTGTCCAGTGTGAAGGTAAGCTATTGAAAAAGATTGACTTACTGTTTACCGATGCTCCTAACCTTGTCAAATCTACATCTGTACTCTCGCCGCTGTCTGGCTGTCACCATTGCCCCATTATAGCCAGTTTTGATTTTGCTATCAAAATACCTCGACCGTATGTTCGCACTGTGTGGGATTTTTCAAAAATTGACTATGATATTCTTGTTGAGTCTTGTACTGATATCAAATGGTTAAACATATTTAATTGTGATTCTGTTGACAGTGCTTGCAATATGCTAATTGATCTTATCCTGGAGACCAAAAGAAAATGTATCCCCCACAAAAACATCATTATCAGACCCAGTGACAAGCCTTGGATGTCACCTCGAATTAAAAGACTTATGCGTGTAAGAGATAGAACTCATAAAAAAGCCAAATTATCAAACAGCCCTCTACTTTGGGCTTCCTACCGCAAGATAAGAAATCTACTGGTAAAAGAAATAGCTACGGCCAAATCAGACTATAAGACTCGTTTAATGAATTCTTTGGTGAACTCTTCTACAGGTTGTAAAACATGGTGGCATATAGTAAAAACTATCTACAGATGCAAAGCGTCAACTACCATCCCCCCACTTAAGTGTGACAACCTTTATATAAGTGATACAAGAGAGAAGGCTTCAGTATTCAACAAATATTTTTCACAACAGTCAACAATTGATGATACCAATTCCAGATTACCAAATCTTGACTACTTGACTGATGCACGATTGTTTAACTGTGAAACTACGGCCACTGAAGTTGAATTGTATATTTCTGAGTTGGATATTTCAAAGGCGTATGGCTGGGATGAAATTGACAACCGTTTCTTAAAGCTTATTAGTCCATATATCTCTGATAAAATAGCCTATATTTTTAACCTGTCGTTTTGTCACGGAATTTTCCCGGAAATCTGGAAGAGAGCTAATGTTGTGCCTATTTTTAAAAAAAGGTGATCCTTGCTTAGTTTCCAACTACCGCCCCGTTTCGTTGTTACCTGGCCTGTCAAAAATTTTAGAAAAAATAGCCTATAAACATTTATATAACCACTTAATATCTGAAAATTTGTTATACTCGTACCAATCAGGATTTATTAAGGGTGACTCAACTGTAAATCAACTTGCTTTCATTTCTGACAAAATTCTTCAATCCTTTGATTTAAACAAAGAAGTTAGAGCTGTTTATTTGGACTTCTCCAAAGCGTTTGACAAAGTCTGGCACAAGGGTTTAATTCTTAAGTTACAACGAAATGGGGTGGAAGGTCCTCTTTTGAACTGGATTCAAAGTTATTTAAATGCGAGAAAACAACGTGTTATAATAGAAGGCCAAAACTCCGACTGGTCTGAGATTAGTGCAGGTGTGCCCCAGGGCTCTGTGCTTGGGCCACTGTTATTTCTAGTGTATATTAATGACATGGTTGAAGGACTTGAAACCCACCCCTTTTGTTTGCTGACGACAGTTCGTTGCTAGATGTTGTAGAAAGTCCTACCCTTTCAGCTCTGAGACTCAATTCCGACCTTTCTAAGATACAATCATGGACAACTATGTGGCTAATGGAATTAAATGCTTCGAAAACAATTGAAATGTGCTACTCCAAGAAAACGAACCCTCTTCCCCACCCACCCCTTTTTATAGGAAACGAACAAATTAAATCTGTCTCTTCTCACAAACATATTGGGGTTCATCTCTCGTCCACCATGTCCTGGACCACACATATATCCAATTTACTAGCCAATGCCTCTAAAAAAGTTTCCACTTTTAGTAAACTTAAATTCAAACTTCCCCGAAAAGTTTTAGAAATTTTTTACAAGTCTTTCATTCGGCCCTCACTCGAATATGGCGGCGTTGTTTGGCACAGTTGTACTTCTATAGATTCACAACGTATTGAACGAATGCAATATGAGTGTGCCTTAACTGTAGCCGGAGCGATCAGGGGGTCCTCTTATAAGTCTCTACTTACTGAACTGGGATGGGAACAAATGTCTGATCGCCGCCATGTTCAGTCTCTTATTTTATTCTATAAAATCATCTACGGTCACACTTGACAATACTTAAGAGATTTAATACCGCCCCTAGTATCAGACTCCTCTACTTACGACCTTCGTAATAAACTAAATCTTCAGTTGCCAAAATGTACCACAACCCGCTTTAAAAATCATTCATTCCCTATGCAACGTATCACTGGAACAACCTTACCTTAGCAGACCGTTCACTGAGTTTCCCACGCTTTAAGAAAAAAATGATCAAATCTGTGCGCCCTGTCCCTGTTTCATACTTCAGTATAGGTCCCCGGTACACCTGCGCTCTTCTCACTCGTTTTCGACTTGGTACTCATAGTTTATGCTCTAATCTGTACTCTCGAAACCTGGTATCTAGTTCTGCTTGTACTTGTGGCCACCCCTGTGAAAGTATTCATCATTATCTTCTGCACTGCCCAAAGTTTACTCAATATCGTGTCTCCCTCTTCAGCAATTTAACCAAACTTGTAGGATTTGCCATCAACATCCAAAACCTTCCCGATAATCTCCTAGTACAATTACTGCTTAGAGGTTCCTCTTCTCTGTCGGTTTCTAACAACGCTAAACTCTTACAATGTGTTCAATTGTTTATAAAAGAAACGGAAAGATTTGAGTAACCATCAATTTCTTATCCTACCAGTTTGTTGATTGACTTGGAATGCCTACTTACTCACTTATCATTTACCTGCATATACTGTTATATATTTGATACATATTATATGATTTAGTTATAATGCGGCTTACTTTAGTCTACCTTATTACTCTTATGCTTTGCATGTCTGTATTTGTGACTACATGTATATATTTTTGTAACGATGACGACACAAACATAAGCATTGTAAATTGAGTGTGTCGTCATCCTGTCTTGTTACTAAATGTTATAATAAATAAAAAAAGTAAAAAAAAGAAAATATAGTTATTGGTACGGCGATGGCCAAACGTCCTCTTGTGTGTTGGCCTTTTCTAAGCCTTTCAAGTCGCCGGTTTCAATTATTGGTGTATTTTACAAGAAAAAGTATTTCTATAACGATGTTATACATTGTAAAAAGAAACAAGTACGTTCTGAGCTTTAAGATTTTTCTATCGTGTATTGTTCCTAAACTATATGAAGAGTTGGCATTGATACATCTGCACTTTTTCATTGTTCATTTATTATTTCCTTTTATTCGTTTTCGTTTTTTTTTTCTGTTGCATGTCTTAAAATGTCGTCTTATCTTTTAAAGACGTCAGCCATTTAATATATTCGAATCTATAAAGTGTGTTTACTGCTATAATGTTCACTGCTTTGGTCAATTCAAGTTAGTTCAGTTCAACACAACGGGCTAAGTTTAAGTGATTATGCGCTTACTAACTGATTATATATTGCTCTCCCAATCCCCAGAGGACACCTGCGATGTCATTCTAGCGCCACCACATGGCACTGTAACCTGCACTAATGAGAACAAGTACCGCAGTATCTGCCAAGTAGAGTGCGATGTGGGGTATCTTCCTGAAGACCCCAACAAAATATCAGCAGTATGCCAAGCTGGTGGTGCATGGGACCGGGGAAACCAGGACCGGGAATACCCGTTGACCACATGCAAAGGTATTTCAACGAAACACGCCACATCTAAAGTTATAGTAAGGCAATTTATCTGAGAGGACGATTGGATGACCTTGTCAAACTTTACTGTTAAAAACTGTATTATTAGATGGTTTCCATTACATTTTTTTCTCAATCCCCGAAATACCGCTTTGTAAGACGCTATCTATCTATTCTATCCCGTTGCGTAAAAAATCGATGACAAATTAGAAAAGGAAGTTGCGTTTTAACATACATTTGCTTACATTATTTAAGTATGCATTGCTCGTTTTCCAAATCACAGACTTTCAACCGCCGGTTTTTGTCAGCTGCCCAGAAGATGTCATGGTCTTTGCAGAAAGAAACAAAGAAACGGCAGAAGCTTTCTGGGAGGAACCAATCGCGATGGATAAAGTAGACAATACCCTAGAAGTGCCTGCGACTGTCCTGCTTAGTGAAGGTAGTCCACCGGGATCCACCTTCACTCGAGGACAACATCTGATCAAGTATACTGCAACGGATGTCTCCTCAAATGAAGCAACGTGTTCTTTCAGCGTTATTGTACAAGGTACATAGTAATGACAAAGGTTGATTAGCATTTCGTCTTAACATACAAAACCAAAATAAGGGTTAAACTGCTTTAGATATATATTTTGCGAACGCCTGAGTAGCAAGACTTTTATGTAGCTTGGACAATTCTAGTATTTTTTTGTTCTATCATTTATATCTCGACGAGTAGACATCTGTTTTCTGGGAGGAATTGTAATTAATAGCTAATCAGAGACAAGCCTGGGCGTCCATTCAATGATGACTTTAACTAAACAGATCTTATTTTGGCACACCAAGCAACATTGATAAACACAACAGGTCACACGGCATCGGGTGTCACTGACTTGTTAATTCCTTACCTTTTTGCAGCTTAATTATAATTCTGGCTTCGTAACACAAAACAGCTAAAAGAAGTTCCAATACTGTACATTTCTTACATAATCACCACAAACAACAAACATATAATCTATTCACCGTCATTTTTAATACCAACCTTGTTGTTAGTTTTGTATGTTACTCACGCTCGTAGTTCACTAATTAAGAAACTTTTTTTTCTTTCAGTTATCACATGCCCTCCTATCAGATACACATTGAAAGCAGAGCTTTCCTGTCCAAATGGGTATGTATACGGCTCATCGTGCAGTTTTGGGTGTGAGACAGGCTACCCGGTGGTCGGACCCACTTCATTTTCCTGTGAGAGAAACTACAGCAACAGTGAACCAGTAGGGTACTGGGATTGGGGATCAAGTGGATCTCAACCTTTTTGTCAAAGTAAGATATAGATCAGTTTGCAATTCTCAAATTTTACATTTATCTAAAGGGCAACCATCCTTTTCATTTGGAATACATATTGACCATATACTTTTATCAACTAGAATATTTGTATTTACATGTCCCATCGTCCTCATCCCATCGTATTCATTAAATAAAAAAACTTATGCATTTGTACTGACTCTCTATATATGTATATTACTATTTATATATAGTTGTACCGTGCCCTACACTTCGACCACCGAACAATGGAGCCCTGGCCTGTGACGGGTGGGCGTATGGAACATTCTGCCTAATCCAGTGTAATGAGAACTGGGACGTTCCTCTGGGCACTCCGGAAAGATACGTGTGTGAAACCCTGTCGGGAACATGGGATCCTGACGATGACGTTCCCGACTGTGCATGTAAGTAGTGTTGCAGACAACGAGTTTTCTCTGAAGATTTTACATGCATGAATTTCTACTTACATACAAAAACATTGTTATCTTATCAAAACATGTCTACAGGTTCGCAGAAAACATAACAAAATGTTTTTATTTTTCCTTTGCTCAGTGCCCCGAGATCCGGACAGCATGAACCTACCGTCAGAGCTGTATTACTACTCAGGGGACTGCAGGGACCCGGAGACTCAAGTACAGATTCAAGAGAACTTCATCGCGATTTTAAACAGTTCCGACTATAGTGACATATGTCAACTGTTTGTAGAATGCGCTGCTGAAAACGTGCAGGTAATTTGTGGTAACGTCACTACGCGCTCAGGTCAGCCGTCGTTCCAACTGCAAGTCACGTTTGACTTAACTGTCAAAATCAAACAACAAACAGACCAGCACGCTAGTTATTTTGAGGTAGAAGATACCCTTTTTGCAATGGCAAATAAGATCGACGAACGGGTAAAGGGCGGTAACTTCTCCTTAGATAACGTAACGGCCATTGATCTTGAAGTGCAGCCTGACTCTTTCGTTACCGACGATTGGACGAATCTTGTCTGCGGGCCAGGATACATGCCTAACTATGACTCCTACATGTGCGGTAAGTGTTGAGCATCATTATTATTCCTTTTTTTTTTTATTGCATGCATTGAATTTTTAGCCATATGTCATTTTAACACGTGACGTAATGATAACAATCAGAATTTTACATTGTCATATTTGAAAACATATGTTTTTTGCATAAGTTAAAGGCTATCTGTGTAATGATAATTCGTAAGGCAAAGCAAGAATGTCAGCGCAGGCTGCGTGAAATGCGGAACCTCTGGTGGCAAGAAAAAGCAAAAGAGATCCAGTCCTATGCTGACAACAGAGACCTCCGGCGTTTTTACGCTGCAACAAAGGAAATCTTTGGCCCTCGTCGTGGATGTACAAACACCCTCCAGGCTGCCGACGGGACAACCACTCTTACAGAAGATCAGGCTATCCTTCAAAGGTGGCAAGAACATTTTCAGACCCTTCTGAATCGTCCGTCCACTGCATCAGACGACCTGCTCTGCAAGGTTCCCCAACACCCCTGTAAGGCATTGGATGTCAGTCCCTCCCTCCTACGCTGAGTTTCAAAAGGCTCTGAAGCTCATGGAAGCAGGGAAGTCCCCCGGGACCCCGACAAAATCCCCCTGGAACTCATATCCCAGGGGGGTCAGCCGTGAAGACTAGGCTATTTACACTGATCCTGCGCATGTGGGAGACGAAAGCTGTACCTGCAGACCTGAAGGACGCCACCATTATTACCATCTTCAAGAAGGGGGATCGCTCTGTCTGCGGAAATTACCGCGGCATATCCCTCCTTAGCATTGCCGGAAAGATCTTCGCACGGGTTCTGCTTGACAGACTCCTGACTGTTGCTGAGGAGGTCCTCCCAGAGTCACAGTGTGGATTTCGGCCATCTCGTGGCACCACCGACATGATTTTCTGTGCCCGCTTGCTTCAGGAGAAGTCCCGTGAACAACGTCGACCTCTCCTCTTCATCTTCTGGGACCTTGCGAAAGCATTTGATAGTGTCCCAAGACCAGCCATGTGGGCAACGCTGAGACGCTTCGGCTGCCCCGACCAGTTTACGGACCTTGTACAGGCCCTCCACGATGGAATGACCGGCCGCGTCGTGGTCAAGAACAGCATCTCAGACCCCTTCCCCATTACCACTGGCCTGAAGCAGGGCTGTGTTCTGGCCCCCACTCTCTTCTCACTTTACCTTGGGGCCATGATCTTCGAGCTCCCTGACACGGCCTCTGGTATCCAACTGCGCTGCCGAATGGACGGTGGTCTCTTTAACACCGGACGCCTCCGCGCCCGCCGTCGTACCACACCGGTTACAGTACGGGAACTACAGTATGCAGATGACAACGCAACCCCCGCAGACACAGTCACTGGTCTCCAGACTACTGTGAATCTTTTTGAGGATGCCTATTCCCGCTTTGGCCTCACCTCAAACACTGGGAAGACCAAGATCCTTGCACAGGGTGTCCCAGGTCAGCCCCCTCCAGACACCAGCAACGTTCGTCTCCATGGTGAAGTCCTCGAGACCGTGGAAGCCTTCCAGTACCTAGGGAGTTACCTGTCTAGTGACTGCACTATGCAGAAAGACATTGACAACAGAATCTGTGCTGCACACGCTGCTTTCGGAAGGATAGCCAAACGTGTATTCCTGAACCACGACCTCAGCCTTCAGACCAAGATCATGGTGTTTCAAGCCATCGTCCTCTCCACCCTCCTATATGGCTCTGAACTGTGGGTTCTGTACAGGAGTGACATAAAAAGGCTGGAGCGCTTTCAACAGCAGAAGCTCCGTGCAATCCTGAAGATAAAATGGCAAGAACGTGTCTCAAATGATTCTGTTCTTCTGCAAACCAACCTCCCCAGCATCGAGACGACTGTAGCCCGACATCGCCTCCGCTGGGCAGGGCATGTCAGAAGAATGCCGATCACTCGACTACCCCGCCAGATCCTGTTCTCTCAACTCGAATCCGGCACAAGACCGAAGGGCGCTCCCAAACATCGGTTCCATGATCAGCTAAAGGCCACGCTCCTTTGCTGCGGCATTGATCATGACAACTGGGAGACCCTCGCCGAGGACCGAACTGCGTGGCGGAGCACCGTCGCACAGGGAACAACCTACATGGAAACCCAACGACGGATGACAGCAGAGGCAAAGAGACGGAAACGACAAGAGCGGCTCCTCCTCCCGCGACCGCCACCTACTCTGACTTGCACAAAGTGCCCCCGACGTTTTCATACTTCACTAGGCCTGACCAGCCACCTAAGACATCGACACCCCCAGAACAGCTGAGGATGAGACGACACGAACCCAGAGAAAAGTATATGTCCCTCCAAGCCAGTTTCAGTTTCAATAAGTTTCTTAACTGTTATGTTTGGGCGTCCAACTCTTCTCTTACAGGTATCAGGGTTCCAGAGTAGAAGCCTACTGGCTGGTTCTTCACTACGTATTACATGACCGGCCAAGCTTAGTCGTCGACATTTGACTACTGAAGTTACATTTGGTAGCGAACCGTATAACTGTTCATTAGTAGTGTGTTTCCACCATGGTGTATTGAACACCACTCGCAACATCTTCGTGTATGTTCCGTTTAGTTTTCTAGAATGTGACATATTCATGACCCATGATCCTGACCCATACAAAAGAATTGTTTCAATACATGCCTTAAACACTTTGATCTTAGTTTGTTTTCTAATGGGCGCTTTCAAAATCTTAAAGGAGAGTTTTAATATAAGAAATAACAATTGTGTGTAACCATCAATTTTCTTACATAACGATGTGCTTTTGGATATTCAAGGAAAACAGTTAAACACCCAAACCTTTACATGTTCTTTTCAGAGGGCTGTATCAAGGGGAGTTATCTTGACAAAGACTCGTGTAAGAAGTGTGAAACCGGGCTATTCCAAGATGAAGATGGTCAAACTGCATGCAAGCCCTGTCCTAGTAGTACATGGACTGTCAAAAAAGGAAGTAGAGGAATTGAACAATGCTTGGGTTAGTAGTTGTTTATCTCCGTATAATAGCTGTAACACTAACTCTAATAAATACAAAAACAAAATACAATGTTTTAAACATCTATAATAAGTAAAACAAGGACATTTATTAACGGGCTCCGAAATATTTTATATGTTGATTTCTTTACAATGGTACGCGTGTTCCGCACTGCATTTTTAATGTTAATTGGTATATGGTAAAACCTTCGGAGCCGTATGCTAGTTTTGACGGAATTGTATGTATTTGCGCAGGAATCTGTCAACCCGGATGGTACTCGGACACAGGACTGGAGCCGTGTGCACAATGCGAGATGGGCCATTATCAGTCGATGACAGGCAAGAAAGAATGTGGCAGATGTCCCAGCGGACAAACAACAATGATTTTGGGTGCAAAGGCGATGGATGAGTGTGTAGGTAAGGCAGAGATTTATCTCAGTCAACCTTCACAAATCCTTAATAATTTGAAGATTTAAAGTAATCATTCAGATACTTTCTGAAAAAATGACTGTAACGAACACATACATATACATAACTGGCTTATGCATATGGTGTTGTGCGTTTGTGTGTTCATTTATGTGTGTGCCTGTCTGTCTATGTGTGTGTGTGTGTGTGTGTGTGTGTGTGTGTGTGTGTGTGCGTTTCTGTGTGTGTCTGTCTAGATGTGTGTGTGTGTGTTTGTTAGTGTGTGCGTGTGTGTGTGTGTGTGTGTGTGTGTGTGTGTGTGTGTGTGTGTGTGTGTGTGTGTGTGTGTGTGTGTGTGTGTGTGTGTGTGTGTGTGTGCGCGTCTGTATGTATGTGTGTGTGTGTTGTATAAGGGTATAGACTTTATTGTAAACCGATTTAAGGGTCTCTGCTGCGCTGGTTCATTTGACTATTGTACCAAGACTTTCTTCCGCTACAATTAGCAAGTCTATAACAGTTCAAGAGATAACGAGTACTATAGTATCACTGTATGAGTACTCTGACAACATTATCATTACATTATCTTGTCAGGTATAATTTGCAATTCTAGTAGCGCGAAATGCATGGGCTACTGAAATAATTACTTTCTGTTACCTTTACTTACTTATCATAGGATAAAGTTATAAAACAGAAAGTGCTGCAAATGAAGCTTGCAATCCTCACAAGCTAAGATATTAATTTCTTATTACAGGAAACGATCTGGTCTTTAACACATCTAGTCGTGTTCAACTGAAGGGAACTCCATCGGATCTACAGGGGTTAACTGTCTCCTTCTGGATCCGTCCACAAGTTAATACATCGGATGGGTCAATTCTTTATCTGCAGAGTGAATCAAACACGCTGTTTGCTGTCAGGAAATCGGATAACCTAGAATTGACTCTACCAAGGTAGATGGCATTCCAACAAATTATACTAGCAAACACATTTCTATAAAAGGCCGTTTGAATACATTAGGGATACGGAATGACTTGTTTCTAACATCATCACATATTATCTGTTAGCTCATAACGATTTAAACCAAGTACCTGAAAGTGATCTTCTGATCTTTTGGCTACCTGTATCAAGAAGCGGATCATTAATATTCATAACGTTCCAAAATGTTAAATGCTGCAAAGGTGAATAATTCTAAATTACATTCAGTTTGTTTATTCCATACTCTCTCTATAAAAGGTTAAAATCTGACACATGTTTTTTTTTTTTTGCTTATTAAACAGCGCATCGGTGTTTAGGACAGGGATATCTTTGAACGACGGCAAATGGCATAACTTTGTTGTCACCGCGCGTCCTATGGAACAAGACTGCAAAGTGTACGTCGATGGAGCCGAATCCTGGTCTCAGCAACTGCCCAATGACACAGCCACAGTCTTTCCAGCAAACATGCAGATCGTCATTGGCAACAACGGTGGAGGTAAGTTGACGATAGAGGATCGAAACTAAGATTTTAAAAGATTACTTAAAAAATATATCAAAATATTGAAATGAAGTTTATAATGATAAATTAAAAAAAAAATATATATATACACATTCAATATCACGTTCCTTACTATTGTACTAATCAAGTATGGCACCATGCGTAGAAACAAGTGTAATATTTATGTTCCTTAGCTGTATCTGTGTTGAAATGTTATTTGTCAAAGTGGCTAAAAGATCAAAATATTTTCTTTCAGGTTCTTTTGCTGGTGACATCACTGCCTTTGGTTTATGGAATGGAACTAAACCGGAGTCCACGCTTCTCCAGATGTCCCAGAGCTGCTACTTTGATGACTCAGACGCTATTATCACATGGGCAGATGTCTTGAAAAGCACCGGGGAGGATATAAAGCAGAGGATACCATCAACATGTGACGGTAAAAACGATATTTACGTGTTTAATCATTTTCGTGTACGCATTCATTATAACTGTTCTTTATTGAGCCGGTTGCTTTTAGATTTTGCTTTAGCATGAAAGTTCATTTGTGTTGGTACAAGTCATTAAGAAATGAAAACTAAACTTGAACTGCCAACACTAACTACACAGAATTGGGACTTAACCCAAATTTGTTCACTCCATCAACCTTGTTCACGGAATGGACCCGTCTACTCTTGGAACATGCGTCAGTTAGTGTTGGCAGTTAAAGTTTAGTCTTTAGTTCATAAAAAGGTTTGCTTTATTATTAGATCACAACGATTGCAATCCATCCCCATGCGGAGGTCATGCCATCGCTTGCCAAGATCAGATCGGGTCCTACAGATGTGTTTGCGAGATAGGGTTCACCGGTGTCCACTGTGAAGTCAACATCAATGACTGTCACGATGGCTCATGCAGAAACGGTGGAACATGCGTGGACGGCATTGCCAACTACACGTGTGTTTGTCCAGATGGGTTCAATGGGAAACTGTGTGAGAAAGGAATCGGTAGGTTCACATCAAAATGCCCTGTACCGTAGTTATCATTTTATCCTAAATCGGTAATGCTAGGTTTATTTGGTTTTCAAGAAAGATATTAAAACATTTTTGCACATAACGTTTTTAAAAATAGAATCATTCAGCTGCCGCTAGGTCTTTAATTTTGTTTCTGTGACTGAGCAATGGAAAGTTTAATTCACTTGATCTGGTACATTTTCGGCGTCGTAATATATTACGTTAACGTATTATAAGCTGTCGATCCTATGTTACTATTAATTTACACATGTTCTTAACCACACAGTCAATGGTGGATGGGGCGAGTGGACAGACTGGACCCCTTGTAGTGCTACATGTGGAAACGGCACACACCAGCGATGGAGACAATGCAACAACCCACCTCCTAAAGAGGACGGCAAAAACTGCGCTGGACCTTCTACGAATAGTGGAACCTGCCGTATTATGGACTGTCCGTGTATGTATACCTTAAATGAATACATTAAATCAAGTGATAAAAAGTAATGTTGCACATAGCTATAGCTTCATCTGCATAGCTACCAGTATTTATACAGCTTGGACCCCCATTAACCTAACGTTTATTATACTTGAAGGGAGATTATTTGGTATTGCCAAATACTTGCTGTTGTTCAATACTACTTTTAAAAAATACAAGTACTAATAATTACGTATTATTATTGTAAAATTGTTAACATATAAAACTTCTTACGTTATGTAATACATACAAACATTATTAACATTTAAAAACTCGTTCTTATTTCAAATCAATTATTACTGTTACTTTTAATACAGCTTGCCTAGAACTAAAACCACCATCTGGCGTCATAATGGACTGTTACCGGAATGACACAGAAGACAAGGAGTACTGCCATATTGACTGTGGCCCTGGGATGGAGTTCTCCAAACCACCATTACCACTGTATACCTGCGGACCAGAGTCACAATATAAATGGAATCACCAAACCCAGAACAACCCTAAGGCAATACTTCCAGCGTGCGCCCGTAAGTATTAGCCTTATGTTAAAACTTCATCGAAGTTAATTAAGAAATATAGTTGGCGACATTGAGCATTGCAACTTATACCCCCATTCCACTTAGACGGTGCTCTGATGGCACTCTCTCTGCAACCTGAAATTGAGCAGAGCGCGGAGAGAGCGTCAATCTAACCATTGGCAACCTTAGCGCTCTCAAAGCGACTTCGGCGCTCTCACGACGTTCTCTCCGCGCTCCGACCAATTTAAGGTCACAGAGAGAGCGCAGTGAGAGCGTCCTAGTGAAATTGTTTCCTTGCACCCTTGATGTCATAATCTAAATATGATGCAAGGTGTATATACAAGGACAAAACGTACACAATTTCGTTCTCTATTTTCCGTAATTCGTTGCTGACATTTGAGTTTTTGGTCGCGCAGAGAGCGCAGAGAGGTCGCAGTATAGTATAGCTTCCACGTGAGCACGTTTTTCGTGGAGTTCAGGGTTCTCTCTGTGCTTTGGCCAATTGTATGTCTCAGAGAGAGCGCAGTTAAGAGAGAATGGGGCCTTGAAGGTACTTTGCATTAAAACCACGTTTGCAGTGCAAGCGATGAAAGGCAAAATATGAATGAATATGTAAACTTTAACAAAACGTATGAAAAGGTGAGTTAAATGTTGATTTTTTACATGGCTGGTAAGGCACCAGAAGGATGACGGTAAGACAAAAAAGGTGTTTTTTTTTTATTTTGGTGCTGTTTCTACTAAATTATAGATTCAAGCTTGTTTGCTTTTAAACGATACCTGGTGTGTATATAGCTATACATCTGTCGACTAAGCACATTATTTGTAGCTGAGTAAAATATAACAGTGTCATAATAATAAGAAATTATGAGTGTGTGTATGAAATATGCATAAATTAGCGGCAATTTTCACCTAATTATCTTCCTCATTATCAGCCCGTGTACGGGTCGTACACACCCGCACACGTCCCCCCCCCCGGAACCTCAATTTCCCATCCAAGCCAGCCTAGCGGGGACCAATAGGCGGGCAGCATTTCGGCCACACCCACAACCCGCGCTTTAGCAAGATATGGTTGAAAAAGATGTTTATCAAGCTTGTTCAAAAGATAAATTTGTAATTGTAGCTGAGTAAAATATAACAGTGTCATTATAATAAGAAATTATGCATATGGTCAATATCGACGGCAGGCTCTATTTAGCAGAATAAGCAGGACATGTATGTTTTGCCCTTTGAGGGTGCGTTGTATACAAGATTCTTGATGTCATTTACTTTAAAAAATCTTTCTTTTTTTTTGAAGCCGGACGGTCTATTTGAAGTGAATGAAATTAAGTTAATGAGTTAAATAACATTGGAAGCCGGCCTACCATAATGTAACATGCTTGTGTTTAACAATAGATGGGCACATCCCTAAGGCATTTTCCCTTGACTACGAAATGGAATACCCGGATCTGTACTGCACATCTCCGGAGGAAAGTCAGCGCGTTGTGGAGGCCATTAAGAACAAAGGATCGCAGAATGTTCAAGACGTAGACTGTGTCCGGAAAAAGACTTGCAATGTCACGTTGGAGGTATGAATATTGAATTTAATTGTTGTTCTTTTATGTAAAACCTATGTGTTCAAGGTTAACACAGGAGTGTGTATTTGAATAAATACTTCTTATAGTGTATACTTTGGTATATGTATTGTTTAAAATTAGTAATGTCATTTTTTTTCTTTCTATAGGTTCATAACTGCGGAACTTATGAGAAGAGCATATTGCCAGCATCTCTGGGTCTAGAAATCCGTGGAGAAGTTAGTGGTACGTTCGACGTCGAAAGCATCGATGAGAATGGAAATATTACCAACGAAGGTACTTACTCCTACAATGTACGATAGTCTAGACAGCAATTATCAACAATCATTGTTTACTGCAAATCTGGTATGTCGAGCTGCAGCGTATTTTCAATTTCTACTTAATTAAATTGTGTCTCTAGGTATATCTGGAGAGATTAAAAAAATATGTCAAAATTTCAACTAGTTAGACGTGCAGGACAAACTCGTATCTGTATACAGCTAGCGCTTTGCCACTCTCCAACCAGAGGTTTGGATTTGGGGTTATTTTTTGTGTGTTTTTAGGATTTTTTATCGGGTTCCTCTTTTGCACTGGCATTTTTTTCTCACCCAACCCAACCTCTGCTGGCACTCAAACGTGACAGTGCTCCTCCCCGGGAACCATCAAATCATCATTAGGGATATCCATTTTACTGTGGTGGATTATCACACATCTAGCCAGTCAGAAAGGAATTCATTCGGCCACACACCTCCTGCTGACTGTGCCTATCCATGCGTCTGGTTCACACATCCTTGCAGAACGTGGCTGTAACGTGTTAAAGCGATTAGGTTTATGGCACATTAAAGCTTTCGACTGCCGGCAGAGGTTGGGTTGGGGGAGAAAAAAATTCTAGTGCAAAAGAGAAACCCCGATAAAAAAAGCCTAAAAACACGCCAAAAATAACCTCAAACCCAAACCTCTGCTTGGAGAGTAGCGTTTTGCCTACTCTGTTTTCCCTGGTAAAACTATTTTACACTGCACGAATATATTCCTGGCCCTTTGGGCAATAAACGCGTTAGAGGCACTATCAAGTTTGGTTTCATTGTAATGTTATTACACAGGATTTCTATTACAGCAATAAATGGTGTCACTAGATGTCAAAAAATGTCAAAAGTCCAGCTTTTCATATCTACAGCAAGACCTCAATATATTTATATACAGCTGGCATATATTGTAGCTCCGCCATTTATTCTATCTAGGACTTGAGACATTGAGCAATCTGTCCGAGACCATCGTAGACCTGGCTTCGGCAGCCGAGGAAATCAAGAACAAATCAACGTCCAATGACTTCGCTGTGGTCATTGATGGTCAGAGTTTTGAGTTAGATGCTAATGGAAGCAAGCCAAGGCTCATTCCGGATTGCCAACCGGGGATGATTATCCAAAGGATGATATGTGGTAAGTATGAATCGAATCTTTATTTGCATGTTCATGCCCATGGGGCTAAATGCATACATCAGAAAGCGATGTTACATGTACATCATTCTGAGTAACATGATACATAAGATACAAGAATAACAGAATAAGAGAATGACGTAACGTCTTAACAACTACTAGAGAATAAACTAAACTAAGCCTTAAGGATTTCTTAAAGCAATTGGAGTTAAACTCACAAAGTTTTTCTATTGTATGGTCATTACTGGAGGACATGAGATGACTGAATACCTCTTTCTTTGTTCTACCTTTATACAGTTTGTCTAAGTGGATTGTTCTAAATAGTGTGTCACGTTCAATATCAAACAATTTACAATCAAGTACAAAATGTATTTCATCTTCTGCACTACCAGAGTTACAAACCTTACAGAGTCTATCTTCTACAGGAGTCCGGTTGTGTCTGCCGGTTTCTATGTGTAAATTATGGTCACTAATTCGTAGTTTTGACATGGTCCGGCGATGCTCGGGATTTGGGATACTTTGGTATTTTTCGTTATCATATGTAACTTTGAACAGTTTGTATGTTCTTAATTTGTTGCCTTGGTTGTTTCCTCGGCCGTTTGAATTTAATTCAGAATAGAATTTCTGTATAAAAATATCTTGTAGTCTTTTCTTAAAATCAAGTGAATAAGCAGACAAGTTCAGACTGTTGTTTGTAAATAGAAAGGCGTAACCGGACTCCTCTAACATTTTTCTTACATTAGACAGCCAGCAGGGTACATGTTGTCGATCTAAGTCTTTTTGGACGATAAAAGCTTCATATTGCAAACTATTTGTATCTACGTTACTAACTAATCTACAGTAATAATTATAAAGTCTGCCATAAGCTTCTATCCATAGGGGGAAACGGCCGAGCTCAGCTCTGCTGGCAAGATTACTGGCATTTCTTTTCACTCCCAGAATAAATTTACAAAATTTTAAGTGTGCAAGTTCTATAGGGGAGCTGTCGTTCAAATTACTACTACACCAGACATCCGCACCGTACAACAATATTGGGGCAATACTTGAATCAAATAGTTTACAGTATATAGGAATTGAAGATTTAGTATCACCAAGAGTAGTTCTGATACTAAACAGCGCTCTCAGGGCCTTTTTTTGTAATACTTTCATGGCGGGGTTAAAGCTACATCCCGCTGTAAATACAACCCCAAGGTAAGAATATGATGGTACTATCTCTATAGTACTTCCTGAAAGCTGAAATTTTAGGTTTGAAAATATTTGACCTTTTTTGTTGAATATTACAATCTTCGTTTTTTTAAGGTTGATAGATAATTTCCATTTTTGACAGTACTGCCCAAGAATATCAATCGCTTGTTGTAATCCCTGTTGACTTTCTGACAACACCACGATGTCATCTGCATAAAATAAGCTTGTCACTTTTGAAGAATTCAACACAGGAGCATCTAAGTATTCTGTGTTTAGATGGTTTATGGCATCACTTATATACATGTTAAATAAGCAGGGGCTGAGCACGCAGCCCTGCCGGACACCAATTTCAACGGGGAAACTTTCAGTTAAACCTGCGCTAGTTTTTACCTGCGCTTCTGATTGGCTGTATAAACTTTTGATTATGTTGAAAAAATTTCCAGAAATATTATTAGATAGAAGTTTGTAGAACAAACCTTCATGCCAGATTGAATCAAATGCCTTGGAAAGGTCAACAAAACAAGCAACAAGAGTTCCGAGATCTCATACCTCCATGAAATATGGGCTTGCTTTGTCATACATTTCAACATGTCCTCATTAATTATGCAAATGACCTCCACATTAACATAATATGTGCATAGTGGTGTTAACCTTTAAGTAACTTATACATGTCAAGGTATGAAAGTCCCATCATTCACCAATAAGGAGTCACAGAATTTTCACATTAATTATGCAAATTAGGACATCATTTGCATAATTGGTATCTGTTGATGTTCCGCCTGCCACAGATTAAATAGATTACATGTATAAAAGAACTATTACATAAAACACTGTAATTATAGCATTTTCTCATTAATTATGCAAATTAAGTCCTGATTTGCATAATTTTCATCTAATTATGTACAACTCTCTCTCACCTACCTACACACCAAAAATGATGAAAATACGTTGTGCCTATCTGGACTTATTGGCTTTTAAAGATTTCGCCAGAAAGTGCCCTGCAGTTCCAGAACAAGCTGCTAGGGGAACCAAATTCACACCACTTATTCCTGACAGGAAAAGCTATCTGTCACCAAAAAGTCAAGACCATAGCATGTTAAGAACAAAAGATACAAAAACCAGAAGATCTGCTGCAGTACCAAGGTCATCCACCAGGAGGCCCATATTTGACCTTGACCTTCGTCTTCCTAAGACTTATCAGCATACCAAATATCATCACAATCCATAAAGGCGTTATGAAGTTATGCTGACTACAAAGTTGCGGAAACACACACAGACACACAGACACACACACACACAGACAGACACACAGACAGACGCCGCCAAAAACAATACCTCCATTTTTCATGGAGGTAAAAAGACGTTTTCCACCTAATGTGTATTTTGAAATCAGTGTTTTTAATATGAAAATATTGTCGGATGTTCTGTAATTCTTGCGAAAGCCTGTCTGGTTTGGTTTTATGATTTCCCTGTTTTCTAGGAATGCCGTTAGTCTTTTATTAAGCACAGAGGTGAAAAGTTTCCCCAGGCAGCTAGAAATGGCGATTTCCCTATAATTATTGGCATTGTCTTTTTGTCCAGACTGAAATATTGGAACTATATGACTTTTGGACCACGTTTTAGGAAATTCTCCCCTTGTTAGAGTTAGATTAAATAGTTTAACCAAGGGGGACAATAGGATTTGTTTCCCAGCTTTCAGCATTTCATTAATGATCATGTCCTCTCCACTGGCTTTGTTATTTTTCAAACAATGTATTGCAATGCTTATTTCTGATGAGGTGATCGGGTAGTCTAGAGGTCCGGGATTAGACTCGCATTTCTGTAACAAGTCTAATTTATTTAGAACATCATCTTCAAAGGTTGTATCGAAAGTTTGGCGTTTTAATTTGGATTTGCTGTGAAGAGCTCTAAAATGTTCTAGCCAAGAGTCAGTAGGTATGTCTTCTTTATGAGACACATTTTCCGTCTTAAGTTCTTTAAGTAGATTCCAGAAAGCTGTGGGGTTATTTTCGTGTAGATTTTGAAGTCGCATTAAGCAGTTGTTTTCGTGTTCTCGTTTACGTTTTCTAATAAGTTTATTGAATTCCTTCTTCTTCTTAAAATAACTGCCTCTTCAGGATGGATTCTTTGGATTTTGCATGAGTAAATATCTTAAGTTTTCAAGTTCATTTCTAGCCTCATAGCATGTCTTGTCAAACCATTTCTTATTCTTTTTCAATCCTTTTCGTTTCTTATAGCTTTTAACTTGTAATGACCTTTTCCCTGTCATTTGCAATATTACTTGGAAGTCATCAATTTCTTCATCTATTTCCCGATGTGTTAGAGTGTCATTTTGTTTTAGAGATAAGACGTTTTGTAGTTTTTGTGAGATTATTGGGCTACTTAAGGCTTCTGTAAATTTTTCTTTCGAGCCTGGCCCCCAGACAAACCTGTCTGGCAGGGGGTATGACTTGGTTTTTTGTATTTTCTCGTTTTTGGTCGGGACCGGTAACGCATTTATGTTTAAAGAAATGATGCAGTGATCTGAAAGCACTGTTAGTGGATGAACTTTAAATATATTTGTGTAGTGAAAGAGGGTACTGGTTCCGATGACGTAATCTACTGTGCTACATCCGTTAGGTTGGTAACACGTGTATCGGCCATTCAAGTCACCCAAAACTCGTCCATTGAGTATACGGAGGTCGGATTGGGCGCACAATTCGGTTAGGTTTTTGCCAAATGAGTTAGGTGGGGTTTTATCGGATAAGTTTCTAGGGATGTCAAGGTAAGAATTGTGCGTTATCACTTCATACTGTGACCCTCTTGGGTCATCATTTGTAAAGTCTTGTAAGTGACCAAGTCTACTGTTAAAATCCCCCCCCCCGAGTATGATGTATCCCTTTGAGCTAAAATGTGCTACATCCTGTTCCAGAATATCAAATATAGATTCAGCTGTTCTTTTGTGAATGGTAGAATACACTGGACTAATATAAATACTACAAATGAATACATCGTTCTACAACCCAAATAACTATTTCGATATTCGGACCCAGAGTAAGTCTGTACATTCAGAAGTGCCACCCTCTTTTTTTATGAATTTTGCAAATTTGTTTTTGAAGTAAAAAATTATTCCATCCGAATTTTCTTCTGGCTTTCTGTTGTTTTTGTCTAATGGAAGAAATGTGTTGAAAGTTAGGGATGTCGACTTCTGATGATTCTTTACTCCAGGTTTCAATAAGAGAGAAGAAATCCAACTTATCTATGCAACGTTTAAACTCCCTATCCTCTAATTTACTAGTATTTAACCCATGGATGTTCCAAAATCCTATGTTTAACGAGCTTTTAGCATACGCTTGTATCATATGAAATAGCATAGATTAAATTCCTACTTTTGCGATAAAACGAGTGCTTTTATGTGAAGAATATTCACTTTCTAATAATATCAAGTATTTTGGAACACAGAAAGAAAAGACTTTCTTGTGACTTTCTTATGAACTTTCTTGTGACTTTTCAATGAAAGACAATCACTATTAAGAACCACATGTTCTTTTGTCTTAAACCAAACATTTTAAGAAAGTTAACTGAAGTTACTTCTACATATATAATCGTGTAGTTTCTATCTATTGTCATTTTTATCACCGCAAAGCATGAAACTTGTTTTCAAGTACAAGTAATACCTTAAA
Organism: Branchiostoma belcheri; assembly: GCF_001625305.1. Lineage (NCBI taxonomy): Eukaryota > Metazoa > Chordata > Leptocardii > Amphioxiformes > Branchiostomatidae > Branchiostoma > Branchiostoma belcheri. Next base: position 290,716 of record NW_017802747.1, read on the forward strand.
ATTAGATGTTGTTTATATTAAAAAGCTTGATGTTTTAAGCGAGGTATATATGGTACATATCTTCTGTTCTGTTGTTTAACAATATACATGTATGTTCAGAATACCACCTTATGTTGTTTATATATGCTTAAAACCATACGTAATTGTGGTGTATTAATATATTACTGAATACAACGCAGTGTATTCCTCATTGTTTGTCTCACATTTATACTCATTTTGTGTTAGACTACCTATTACTTCTTGACTTGCAATTCGCCATCGGGCAATTAGCCCTAGGGCTCAAAATTGTAATAAGCTATTACTGCTGTTACTCACTTTTTTTAGTGTACTGCGCGCCTGGAACGTACTACCAAGATAGGACGTGCGTAAGGTGCCCCAAAGGCACGTTCCAAGACCAGGAAGGACAGATGTCTTGTGTGTCTTGCCCAGAAGGTTTTACAACGGCGGGAGTGGGGTCTAACAATAACTCCGACTGCTACGGTACGTTAGCAAGAATGACGTGGCGCTGACACAGTCATGATAATCAAAGTTAAATTCTTTAGTTTCAATCGTTCAATTCTGGCTAAAAGCATTGATATTGAACTATAGATTATTCGACTTTAAAAGAAAAGGAAGACGGAAGAAGCACAGATTGGATTGTTGACATGTAATAGAGAAATTCGTGTTATGCTAAAAAATATGGAAATTGTACCAAACTCAACTGACCGATGGGAATATTTAATGTTCAGCCATCTTTTCGTACGTTATACTACAGTACCCTGAAAGTTTCTTAAAATGACTGTCGAAAACGTGTCAACATAGTGAATCTGTTGTCCGCCCTATGTGCTTAAAAAACATAGTTCATATAATGTTACGTTTAGCGTACAAGAGCAAACCTTGCTTGCTATAAAGGTTGTCTGTTAAAAAAAAGTGACCGTTTACTTTACTTTTCTAGAAGAACCAATGACAACACAGGCTGAACAATCTTCCACCATGATGACAGATGGTATAGATTACTCTTCACCGATCCTGTCAACGTTAAGTGCCTCGTCATTAGTCCCTAATGTCGCTGGAAACATGGAGGAAAACAACGGTAATTAAACTAAGGTCACAGGAATGTGACGTTTCATCCACACATCTCACATGTTAAAAAGAACACTCATCGGATTATATTGTTTAATAGTATCATTTCTGTGAAATTATCAAATGATGACCAAACGATTCAACCAATTCAGTCTGCTTATTGTTTAGCTGATTAGTCGCATAGAATAATGGGTGACATAGAAACATTGTGGCGTTTAATGTTCTAAAATGTAAATGACTTAATCTTTGTTAAAACATATTTAAATCAATCAAACAAAATGAAACAAGTAGTGGTAAATTGCGTATCCAAAGTGTTAACACATTTTAGATGAATACCATCTAACCTAACTATGTTTTTAAAGCGTAGATGGCTCTCTAAACATCACGACTATTGCCATCGCTGTTGTTGTCTCCACAATACTACTGACTGTCGCCATTGGCGTTGGAGCATTCTTGTGTAAGCGTAAACGGTAAGTGTCCAATGTAGCAATCGTCATGTTATAAACATGCAATTTTGTATTTTGAATCACCTTAGATTTAGGAACGGTAAGGACGAAAAAGACCAGGCAGCTAAATAACTAGGCACAAGTTAACATTCTCACTTCTTTTGATAAAACCATTTTTAGCCACCAGATGGCTGAAACAACTATGGCCCATACCTTTATGAAATATTTGAAGTCAGTTTTATTCTTTTTATTTCTTTTTTTCAGGAAACGCAAGGCCAAGATAGCAGCCGAGTCAAGCTTTGAACTATACCGCCGCTCCAGTTCGAACACAAGTGACAACGAGTCCAAACCTCCCTTGACTCCTTTCTAAGCTGAACGATAACAACTCACAAAAACGTCGCAAACGCAAAACGCTTAGTACAGGAAATTCAAAAAAGGGTTTTGCTTCGGTGTATTAAACATTTTGTTTCTAAATTTAACAAACTCTTATCACCCTCCCGAGCAGGGTCAGTGGCGCGGCCCAAAAGAAACTACAACCACGAGACCCTGCCAAAACAGTTCGGTTTTGGCACTCCGGGCAAGGTAGCCTATACATATTAATGAGCTTGCCTTATTTGGCACAAGCCAATCGGCGCCAGGATCATATAAATTCAAGATGGCGGACGTCAATACATGCATTGGCACCACAGTGTCTCGGCCCGGCTCGGCTGCGTTCATACCTAAACAAGTCGCCTCCAGGCCCAGCGGGCTCAGCTTGTCACATTATAGTGTTGAGCGGACTCACTAAAATAATGACATCATATCCAGACGGACCGGCCATGGGTGCTGGACTTGGCACTCATGAGTTGAGTAGAGCGTAGCTCCGTCGCTGCCAAGTGCTCGATCTGGCTGCGGCTTGAAAGCACAAGTAATATAGGCTATTCCCTTCGCCTGTCCTAAGGAACACGTTTCGGCCATCAAGTAGTTCCTGTGGCGTGATTTTCTAGTGTTCATGAGCTGTTTGACGCCAAAAATGTCTTGCATGGCTGACACAACGTAATGAACATTACCAAACCGCCATTTTACATGAAACCCAAAGACGCTATGTACCGTAAGGCGTAACATGATTCCTGGTGACCTTTGCCCTTAGCTTCGCACAACTGAAAGCTATTTCTCTGAATGACTGACAGCTGGTTATAGGCTACGTCACCAGGAGTGCCAAAACCGAACTGTTTTGGCAGGGTCTAGTGGCGGTAGGTTCTTTTGGGCCGCGCCACTGACCCTGCTCGGGAGGGTGACCTTACGTGTATATAGTAATCAACTCAACCACAATCATTCTCATGATGGGTCTAGAGCTAACATGATATAGGATTATAACCGCTCGGAAGCCGAAGGGAACTATGCCATAGTTGCATTAAGTCGATCGGTGTAATATAGCCAGCTGCTGCCGCGCCGCGTGCCTGCGAAGCTGGTGTGTTACGCCGAAAGGCGGTTATACCGGCTATATACAGATACAGATATGTCTAGTTACTAATATAAAGTGATGACAAGTATCCATAGCTTTAGCACAATGGCTACACATACACCAAATCAACATCTCATTTATGAATTATGAAAACCCTACCTTGAAGCAACAAATTTTAAGAAATAATGTTTCATAATCCAGTTTAGCATTCCCAGAATAATTGATTAGACTGACATTATAGACAAATCAATCTGTGTCCTACTGACTCCTACATAATCGACTTGATTTTCCTGCAGAAAGGTCAATTAAATTGTTAAAGTGACTCATGGCAAACTTTTTAGCTAATCGTGATACACTATTAATGCTGAATTACGTTTAATAAAGCTAGAGCACTGTATATAGAACTTTACTGTAGGACCTGTGCCTAAACGTCTATACCGGCACCTGTACCTGATGTTACTTTTAGTATGCAGTCCTAGTTTAAGGTATAAGGATATCGAGAAATTAACAACATGTGCACTCTTTATATCGAGGAACAATACACAAACGAATATCTTACGCACCTAAATGCCTGGTGTCCGACTCTTTCTTGCAAAGTAGACTTTACTACTTAAGTAGATTCGTGAACGAAAATACATACAAGGACCCCACCCCATACTATCTATCTACCCATGTTCCCATCCGCCAAAGGCCACGGCCGTTCAACTACCGTTTTCAAACAGCGTACATCCTGCCTACCCGGCGGCGATTCAAATAACTGTGTATGTATGTATGCATGTATGTATGAATTAATGGATGAATTTATGAATGAATGGATGAATTTATGAAACTATTTTCGTGTCGTGCACTTTCCCGCGCCCAGCCCGTGCGGGCTTATACGACACCGTTTGAGTATTAGTAATACCTAAACACAAGAGAATCAAAGGTACGGATAACAGAATCCAAACAAAATATGAACACAAAAAAGGTAGGCTATATACAATAATGGTGAACAGAGTGAACTCATAACAGATGATAAATGCAAATAAACAAGTCTGTACATAATGCATCAAGATTTCACCAAAAAAGTACATAAGATAAATCAAAAATAACAAGAGAAAACGTGCAGAAGTAACAAAAAGTCGATGAAGGTTAGACATACAGGTAATGCAATACGCTAAAAACCAGTTACTCAAGCAACTGGATATAATTTTAAAACAAGGTTTCAGATTTCCAAAATCATATCCAGTTGGCCCCGCATCTCAACAGACAATTGACTTATAACTTGCCTGTCTGTCTCCATGCTACTTACAATTATTTACTTCCGATCTATTCTTAAACAACAATTTTGTTGACAGTTAGGCTACAAATAACCATTGCTGACTATTTGTTAGTTTTAAAAATGATCTAAAACCCGTTATTAAAAAGATTGGATTATACGGAACTATAAACAAGAAGCCATAGGTGACAATTCTCCGTGAAGTATTATATATTACAACAAAAAGAAGTAGCCATTGGCGACAATTCTCTTTGAAGTGTGATAAATCGAACAAAGAAAAATTGTTTAAACGCGCGTCGGCTCAGTCATCTTAAGACGCAACAACCAATCAGAGATGCGAAATGCCGACACGTGACGCGGGATTTGCATACAGTCTAAACAACGGGGAAGGGCGCGCGATGCCCGAAACATTTTGCGTCAATATTCAGCGCCGTGTTTCAAGAGATTAATACCGGGAAACAATTTCTTTTCTTGTTTTGAACGCATAAACATGCATTTACGCTAATCTAGTATGATTCATGGTTACTTTTTTTTTTACCTGCCATGGCCAGATTATCTAAAGATGTGTGTATTGTGTGTACAATCTACAGAAAGAGAAATGTACATCAGGTCCGATCATCCGATTTTCACGTTTCGGTTTTTTGGACTCGGCTCATGAACGTATTTTTGTTTGGCTCCTGGAATATGCGAATGTGCGAAAAAAAATTACTCCCGTGACTGTCTACAGGAAACACTCGCATATTGCCCAACATTCGCGGTGTATCAGGACAGCGCGACTGGCCAAGCAACCAGTCGGCATTAGCGCAGTCCCTGTAATTAGTAACAGTTGCACATCTATCCGGCCGAAAGCATGATTGTGTAACACAGGCTACTTCTTCATATACCGGCTCATACTACACGACGCCTTTACAACTAGCAAATCATAAAATTACCCGATATACTAGTACTGTATGTGCGGTTTACCAGCCCCAGACCACATCCGACCACGAGGCAGAACACATTGATGGGTTTGTAAGAAACCAGGAGGAGACAGTAGAAACAGATACTGTTACAGGTTGCTCAAAAATATTGTCCATGTTTATAAAGAGCTGCTCCACTAACACTATGGAGCGGCCCAACCCAAAAATATTGGCTATGTGTCGTTGCTAGGACGACCGGCCAGTTGCTACGTGACTAAATACACGCCGCCACTAGGTCGCCACACCCGACCAGTTTGAAATCGATAGGATTACGTCATCGGTATTAACATTTCCTAATGTTGACCTCTGACCACCCCACATTTCCGTCCCCATCAGCCCCGCCGCGACTTACTACCGGTGACATAAACGGACGACAACATTTCAACGACATGGGGATGTTTCGAAAATAACCATTTACTCCAATATCAAAACAGCTACGGTAAAAATAAAAAGACGTGCATCATCCCGGACATGATGCCACACCACATGCGAAATTACACAAAAATGCGACGTACGGAAGAATGCGTTTTGGCTGCGAACATCTTCCAAAAAACTTGGCATCTCTTAACCATGGGCAAAAACATCTGGAACCACTTATCAAAACCACCCCGTATCTGCATGAAGTTCCACCCCCCCACTGCTATTCCAAAAAACGCGATTTTCTGGACCATTCCAATTCGCCTCGTAATTGTAGGGGTGCGTCTGCAATATTACATTGACCGCGAAAGCAGCAGCGGCAAAAATACACATTCGTGCATCAACACGGGCATGCCCGCAGACGGCGTATAAAATTGCGTGCCGATTACACAAAGAGAACCCAGTGTTTTGACTACGAACACGAAAAATCAGCCGATCACAACACTCCGTCCGGAGGTCCTGACCTCCTTCATGGAGTAATAATTCAAATAATATTAGAGTCATTAGAAGGCAAATCCTAAATATATAGCACAATTAATAAGTTTTTAACACAATTAATATATTTCTTTTCTGTCCGCCCCGTAGTCGCAGCCCAGGAGAGTCGTACTATTTGGGAACGATTACGTCATCATCAGTCCCCCCGCCTGCTGATGTGCGCCGCCATATCGTCCGTTGCCATGGTAACACTGCTGATCGTGATTCCTGTACTTCTGACGCACCTCAACTCCCGACCTGGCAACACTGACTCTGTAAGTTGACTGATTTATTTCGTTTTTTTTTACAAAAATCGTAAAAAAAGGAAAAAAGAAACAATGGTTGTGAAATGGTAAAAAATGCGAACTACAGCCACATGAAATAGAGAAAACTATGATTTTGATTGTCCATATATATGTGTCCTGATAACAAATTTATCTTAAAAAATGATGGCACAAGCAGCTTTGCTTACTTATCATTTTACAGCAGACTACAACCAGCGCAGAACATAACATGACTGTCAGTACTGCCTGGCAAAGTTCTTCTGTATCGTTGATGACTGACGAAGTAATGACCTTGATGACATCTGCTGACGTCAACAAGGTCAGTACTTGTCAGCGTTCTTTGGGCTTGGAAATGTGCTCATTCGGCAGAATTCCAGCCATGCATATAGTGGCCATAAAACAGTTGGTGTCTAAACAGCTAGCATATACTGGACCCAGTACATATTTTATTAAACTTGTAGATGAACTGTAATTTTTGTCGTTTGCCGATGGCTTTAACTAGCATTGTTTTTTTACTACTGCACAGTTGGCTACAAGCACAGGCACTGCTGTGCTGACGAGGACTGACCAGGTGACATCGGCTGACGTCATCAAGGTCAGTACTTTCCTCCGTTTTTTTTGAGGGGGGGTCGGTTCTCGAAGAGCATAATTCCAGCCAAGGTAGACATAAAACAGGTGACTATTTATTTATCTATTTTAATTTTATTTTTATTTATTTGAAGCAAGTCGGTTGTTCCATCAGCTCTAACACTGGTTTAGTAATAAATTAGCATTATTGGGGTCATATGTCTAGCGGATATACAGAAACTCATCGAAAAAGGATACCTTGTTAAAAGTTACATAAAACAATAGATAAGAAACCAAACAAACAAACACAAATCAGTGTCCAAACTAAAATAAATTGTTTCAGGTAAATGAAATTCGGTAAGAGATAACAGGTTACAGTCATTTTTGGGCGGTTGCAGAGTATATCCTAACAAAATCACGTATAGCAGATGTATATAGCTTTCAGTGAGCTATCGCTTCTTGAAAATGCGTTGTTCTTTGTGTCAATGGACTTTTCATGTAACTCTGTCCTATCAAGTCTTTTTAATAGCATACCGTTACTGTAAATCAGATGTGGCAGAATGTAATTAAGATTATAGGATGTTACAGATTTCTAGATTGCACGTACGATGGTTGCTTTGTTTGTAAGTTTGGCCCATTCTAACCGTTTAGATGACTCCTGACCACGGACGTGGCGTCACTGCGGGGATGGAAGCAGCAGGACCTGCACCAACCGACAAGCCGGTGTCAACCACCACAAAAGGTTTGTAATGATATCTCAGGAATGCCTTTGTATTTACTTAGCACCGTTGGAACCAAACATGAATTCGTCCTCCACTCTATCCTCCATCAGAGACTAGGTTTTTAGGCTGGTGTCTGATCTGAGGTCTATGAAGTTGATCCTATAGGTTTCCCTCGACTTCTTTTGGCTTTCTTGTGGGGTTACCAAAGGGCAGGCTTGGATGCTACGTATACAATGACAGAATGTCTAAGGTCATAGCAAGTAATTTTAATGGATGACATGAGCGCGCGCATTAATTTTCGCCTGATTTTGGAGGGAAAAAGCACATTTTGTTTGCATGCCTTCTGATAGTGGTCAACATGCAAGAAAAATGGACGAAGATGTTACCATGACGGAACGTGCATGTCAGATAAATATGGAGAGGAGACAAGAAAAGGCTCTGATTTATTGTTTTGTTCTTTACTTTGATGCAGTGATGCGTGATGATGGCTGTACATATGTGGCGTTCCCACTGAATCAAAACCATTTGTACAATGATTGAGTCAAAATTTGTAGGAACCTTGTTTTTTCGGCCCGTTTTTTTCCGCGCGCATTAGATTTTGAGTCTGCAGAGGATGTCATCCATAAAATTTACATGCTGTGGCCTAACGGTGCATTCATATATATTGTATTAAAAGTGGGGGTGTTATAAGTAAGACAAAAGGAGACGTAGGCCAAAGTCATTAAGGGAAAATATGGATTTTGTGAAAGAAATTAGAGCATTAATTTTGCGCCCACAGATCAGGCCAACAAGAAACAGGTCATCACCTTTGGTGATAAGTCGGGGCCTGGAAAACTGCAGAGAGCACGTGGAGTGGCAGTTTCCCCCGACAACAAGATCTGGGTGGCCGATCGTGCCCAACCGCGTCTCCAAGTGTACAGCATGGGCGGCGCTCATCTGTACCACTTCCCACAAGGCTCAGCCGGGCTGGGGTACTCATCCAAGGAGCCACAGGATGTGTCCATCGACAGAGATGGTCATCTGTGGGTCTTGATGAGTGGGTATCCTACCAGCTCTGATGCCGTGGCACAGTTCGACAGGAAAGGTCATCTCAGAGCCAACTTCGACCTTCCAGGAACTGTGCCACGGATTGCACCCCGCGGGATGGCTGTGGGCTTGCGCAACAACCACGTTTTCGTCACCTGGTCTGGCGGTTACAGTGGTGGCGTACAAGCCTTCCAGCCTGACGGGAAATGCCTGTGGGAAGTCGGTCCCCAGCAGCGGATGATGACACCCATGAACGTCGCCGTTAACGGGGATGGAAACATCTTCGTCTCCGACTTTAACACTCACTTCATCTACATCTATGATGAGAACGGACAGTTCGTGAAGATGTTCGGAGGTCCAGGACGGAGTGATAGCAACCTGAGTCACCCACAAGGCATCGGTGCGGACAGTTCCGGTCACATCATGGTGGTGGACGATAGTAACCAGCGCGTGGTGGTGTACACAGACCGGGGTGAGTATGTCCGCCACATCGCTGTCCATGTCAAACTCCCAACAAGGGTTGCAGTGGGGCCGGGAGGACAGTTGGTTGTGATCAATTATAACACAATCACTGTCTTCCCCCGCTACTGATAATAATGCACAAGCACGGTGGTAAAATCTGGACTGCAAAGTTCCCACATTCCATAGAACCCGAACTGTGTTCGATCGTGTTCGATCTGGGCAATTCGAATCGAACCCGCGTTCCATTTCGGGGTCACCTGCGGTCATTTACAATAAAGCGGCAAAACAAGCCCTTCTGCATGAGTGCCTCGCAACAGATAAAAAACAACACTTTTCTATAGATTCAAACAGTTTCATGGACAGCACATGTCCGCTATAATTTTTGGTGGGTATGTCGTATTCTTGGGTGACCTTGAATACTGTAATGATTCTTTACGCCTGTATGAATAACACAATGCACACTTTCTGGCGATATGACATGTCTGCAAAACTCGTTCAAACCTGGAAGCATGGAGAGTCAATCATACCCCATTTACGGCTCAAAATGACCGTAACGGTTGTCCCGATAATCGTGTTTTAGGGATTTTTGAAAAATGGCCTCAATTTTGAACTATGGGTAATTTAGTGGGAAAAATGTCAAAAATTGCAATTTTTTCACCAATATGTCGACAAAAACTAGACTTAAAATCAGAAATTTAAAAATTCCTAAAACACGATTTTTGATCTTATTCCTAGTCAGCAAAAAATATAAAAATCGAGGATCTGGGGTAATATACGTAGCCAGGTTTGAACGATGTTTGCCTAAAAACGTGACATGACTTGTGCTCGGAAACCCGTAAATAATCGTCTTTCTGAGCGAAATCTTAAAAAATCAGAGATTTAGCATAAAAAGCTAACATTTAAAGGACGTTGGGACGATAATTTCATTTTAATTTGACGAAATTGACTACTTAATACTATTTGTTTATTTTCACATGTTTTACCGCTAGTCCAAAACAGGCCAAAATAGCGTCTTGTAACCCGATACTTTTTAGAACGCGCCGGGCAATGGGAAAGAATGCTGTAGTGACAGACCGCCGTGAAGCATAGCTCTTGTATAATAACGGTTTTGGCAAAGTTTATAACTGTATAATTTATTGGTCCTGTGCTATGCATTTCAGTAGTAACTGCAGCATAATGGCATGTTGAATTTTCTAATTCCATTATGGGCAAAGAAAGGTCAGCAAAGAAAAAAAAATGTCAACTTTCTTCCGATTCCATGATAAAGAAATATTTGCCTTCAGTTTTACGTAGATGGTGATCTGCATTGTTGTCTTATCTTAGCCTTCAAAGGGAAACTAACTCTAGAAACGGAGCTATTGCTATAATTTTTTGCTGAAATTAAACCAAGAACATATGTATACCATTTTATACCTCTTTTTGTCATTCATTTCAGAAGATGCCCTTTAGAAAAGTAGAGGAGATTTTAATAAATCTAATGCTGATGTTAAAATTGTTAGAATTTTTTGCCAACACGTGAGCTGAACCTGTAATAAATGTTTTATTGGGACAAGAGGATTCTTTTTCTTTGGGGGGAAGGGCAGTATTACCTCCATGAAAAATGGAGGTATTGTTTTTAGCGTGTCAGTCTGTCTGTCTGTCTGTCTGTGTGTTTGTGTTACCGCACATTTGCGGCCAGCATAACTTTTGAACCTTTGGATGGATTGTAATGATATTTGGTATGTGGGTAGGTGTTGAGTTGCCAAATGTCTAGGTCGCTTTTGGGCCTTCTGGTAACTGAGCTTGATACTGCAGCAGAACTTCCGGTTTTAGTATCTTTTGTCCTGGACATGCTATGTCTTGATTTTTAAGTGGTGGATAGCTCTTCCTGCAAGTAATGATTGGTATGGGTTTGGTCCCCCTAGCAGCTTGTTCTGGAACTGCAGGGTGGTTTATGGTGAAACATTTTAGAGCAGATAAATTCACAAAGAAACAATATATTTTTTTTGGTATGTGGGTAGCTTAGACAGAGATCCGCGTTATTGGATGCAAATTATTTATATGATGACTTCATTTGCATAATTAACGAGAAAAAAGTGTAATTCCAGTGTTTTATATCATGGGACTTTGATACATGTAACGATTATAATCTATGGCAGTTCGAATATCATCAGATACCAATTATGCAAATACGGACCTAACTTGCATAATTTATCTGAAAATTCTATGACGCCTCACCGGTAAATGATGGGAATTTATTACTTGGGAGTTGTGTAAGTTAACATCACGATGCATATATTATGTTAATGTAGAAGTCATTTTAATAATTGAAGAAGAAATTTACATTTACATGTGAGGCCCAATGTTCATGGAGGTATGAGATCTCGGAACTCTTGTTTATGAAATGTATTGTATAGGTGGTGTTTGTCTTTTTGTATTTGATGAAGTTCCTATTCATCTTCCTGCTAAAAGAGAAAAGATAAAAAGCAAACATTTACTTCATGTTTACATTCTAGAAAGATATTTCTGTCCACTCTCTACAACATTCTTATGTTTGTATAAATTTGATCTATTCGTAATATAGAATACATGCAGATGGTGGCCGATTTTGCGAATGTAATTACAAAACACGGTGGTAAAATCTGGGCTGCAAAGTTCCCACATTTCATAGAATCCGAACAGTGTTCGATCGTGTTTGATCTGGGCAATTCGAATCGAACCCGCGTTCCATTTCGGGGTCACCTGCGGTCATTTGAAATAAAGCGGCAAAACAAGCCCTTCCGCCTGAGTGCCTCGCAACAGATAAAAAACAACACTTTTCTATAGATACAAACAGTTTCAAGGACAGTACATGTCCGCTATCATTTTTTTGTGGAAATGTAACATGTAGGGAAGCTACTGTCGTATCCTTGGGTAACATTGAATACTGTAATGATTCTTTACACCTTTATAAATAACACGGTGCACAATTTTGGGAGATATGACATGTCTGCAAAAGTCGTTCAAACCTGGAAGCATGGAGCGGCAAACATGCCCCATTTACGGCTCAAAATGACTGCCACGGTTGTCCCGAAAATCGTGCTTTAGGGATTTTTGACAAATGCTCTTGATTTTGAATTATGGGTAATTAAGTGCGAAAAAAGCAAAAAAAATCGATTTTTTCATCTATTTGTCGACAAAAACTATACTTTACGTCAGAAATTTAAAAAAAAATCCCAAAAACACGATTTTTCATCTTATTCCTGGTCGTCGAAAAATATAAAAATCAGTTACCTTGCGTAATATGTGTAGCCAGGTTTGCTCGGTGATTGGCTAAAATATGGCGCACCGAAATTCCATAAATTATCGACTTTTTAAACGAAATCCGAAAAAAATAATCCTTTTAGCGCAAAAAATCAGCATTGAATGTATGTAAAGACGATAATTTTATTTTATTTCAACGAAATTTTCTCTTCGGTGCTAGTTTGTTTATTTTCCAATGTTTTACGGTTAGCCCAAAATAGCGTCTTGTAACCCGATACTTTATCAAACGCCCCCAGGAATGGGAAAGAATGCCGTAGTGACAGACCGCCGTGAAAATATGTACCATTATGATAGTTTTATTGTCACTGTGTGTATGCTTTGATATATTGACATTTAAGATTTACTAAGTAGCCTTGGTCTGATCCAGAGTTACCAGTAACGTTACAAGTAGTCCACATTGTGACATGTAGTAATCTTTCAGCCTAATCTTTTGTATATCTGTTTTACATTGATATGTTAAGCTTACCAGTTAATTTGAAACAAGGAGACCAAGATGTTTTTGAGCATTGCTGAGTTCTTGTTGATTTCAGTCGTTATTCATTTATTTAAATTCCGTACATTGATACAATGTCACATTCATTGACTTGGCTCCGACTCTTTAATAGCCATCTATGAGGAAGTATTCTCAAAACTTTAACTAAATACAAAGTGTGTAGTTTCAGTGCATATATTTATCACTGTTTTTCTGCATATTCTGAATTGAAGTATTCCATTACTGTTAGGGGATCAAGAGAGTTGAATTGTACATGTTAAATAGTTGATGACCAAGATATTTCAGACAGGAAACGGTTTGGTCTCTTTACCTTAAAGCCCCTGTCACACATTTTGACCCCCCCCCCACCACCACCACCACCACGTACCGGACTACCTACCAACCAAAACCAAGGTTACCTGTAGGTTGTGTCAGACCAGACTTTTCTATATATCAATTTGAATTAATTTTGAGTCAAGTTTGACAAGCACGACCACTGCCGACCTATTCCATACCACCAGCCAACCACTTACCAATCATGGCCCAACCTACCGTCTACAATTTGAAACATTCGGGTGCGCCAGCCAACCACCGCTGACCTTGCTTCCGACCGACTCCTAAACATGGTCGGGGGAGTTTAGAAATATTTAGGTCATATTTGGCTATGCATGACAGGGGCCTTACAGGTAGAGCCCTCTATAATCCTGGAGTAGTGTTATGTATATAAGATGCCATTCGTTATATCTATTCCCTGGTAGACATATGTAAACATTCTTTGAAAATAAATGTATAGTAAAGTGCTGAAATCTATGTGAAATAGTGATGGAATTAAACATTGTTACTCATTGACGGATAACTCGAAACTGTGAATTCTTTTCGTAGACAAATAAAATACTTGATTATAGACGTGAAGATTCAAAGATGGCGGACATGCTGTACCCCTTTTAGTGCCCGGGTCACAGCTTACTATTTCTTTGTTAATAAAATCGGCCAATGAAGGCCAGAAGTTGAACAGCTTCGTTCCTGAGATATCCAACAACTGTTGTACCGTTGTAAACTTAATATAAACTTACTGATGTTTTTTTGGCCATTATCTCAAACTTATTAAAGCTTTTAAAATAGCCTCAAAACAAGCTGTGAGGGTCGTGTCTTTATTTCTAGTGTAAATGAAATCTCCGACTTTTTTGTGTTTTTTATTAAGTAAATTATACATCATATCCAACACGCTCTCATCTAAATTCTTCCTTAGTCAGTCGGATGAAACCCGCCACTACAGTAGTCATCGCGGCACTGGTAACTCCTAAGAACTGGTAACCCACGTGATCCAGAACGTAGGTGCTGATTGGTGGAGAGACGACCTTCCCCAGGCTGACAAACATCGCTAATAAACCCATCACAGCGCCTGTGCAAAAGGTAGAATATGCAGTGATGTAAAAAATATGTCTGTAAGATTGAATATCACAGAAATGGTTAGCCTGGATGTAGGACTCGGGAGCTATAATAGGTTTGGTAACCAGGCTAAGAAATGGTCGGATGCACAGGGTATCAAATTATAAGAAACATGGTGAATAGACATAGTGTTCACAGTTGTTGTCTTTACGTAGAAAAAAATCCGTAGACCTCAAAATGTTCGTTTAGAATATTTTGGCAGCTGATATAAAAAATTATATCAAAAATTAAGTAGAATTAAAGTATGCGTGTTTAACCCTCAACAGTACACCTTCCCGGACTGATTAATCTGTACACCTGGGGTCCGCGCGGACCCCAGAACAGTTTTTTGCTAATTTTAGAAATTATCAACATGCTACCAGCTCAATTGTTTTGCAAACTGATGTGGGAACCTCTGTGTCCACATTACATACAAAAATCATACATTTTTGAACTTTTTCTATTTTTTTGGTGTAAGAAAAGAAGACAAGAAGAAATACCCGATTTTTAAACCCATTTCAGACTGAAGGGGCTTTTGAGGCCCAACTTTGATCTCAGATAGCGGCTAAACGGCTTGCGCTAGAAGTATCAAATTTGGAGACCTTTCCTAAAATGTCTCTGGAAAAAAGTTCATATTAGTTTAATACTAGTAAGTTGATGTTTTTTTGTGTTGCCATGGCAACGGGCCATTTTTTTGAAAATAGAAGTAATTTTGGTTTAAACATGAGTTTTATATTAAATTACACTTCTTTTCTGACATTAATAACATCTTACATAATTAAATATAAGTTAAATCATTTAATATGCATAGAATATGCTAATTTGATGACGTCATTGGTCAAAATCCAATATGGCGGACTATATTATTAGCTCTGACATCATATGACGTCATAATTACACCAAAGTTATTAAAATTTAATTCTATTACTACACCATTCTCTGAAAACTTGGTAGACATACGTTGAGTGCATAAAAACATATAAAAACGGAAATAAGGTAATGTATAAGAACGCCAGTGTATCCATTATGATCGAAAGCCAGCTGGGGTCCGCGCGGACCCCAAAAGAAAATCAGATATAATTTTTTTTATAAATGGTAGAAACGGAGTTTTCTGCATTGTATTGAGAGACAACTTTGTGGGTAACAATTACCTAAAATTTCAGAAAAAAATCTTTAGAAACAAAAAAGATATTACAGAATATATAGTGCTGGGGTCCGCGCGGACCCCAGGTGTACTGTTTAGGGTTAAGAAACACGAAGTCTAGTTCTGTGCAGTGTATGTCTGCAGTACCTGTGTCTTCCGGAGGTGACGCTTTTGACAAGGCTGACACGACGACAGTATTTGTCATGATTACTCCAAAGCTTTTGAAGACAGCAAAAACGTAGATATGCCACCTCTCCGTCATACACGTCTGTAAAACGAAGCAGTGAACACGTCAATGTACTACAAACCTTTGCTTGCATCACGTGGACTAATTTGATCATTGTTTGGATTACTTGAATTTGCGTTTTCGTGCACACATTCAATATTCCAACGCGTTCAATGCGTTTGAATGTTGGTGGAAGTGACTTAATTAGTCCCTGCAAGCAGTTTTCGTAGGCCGGAAAACATAAAGTAGCAAAAGGTTAAGTTACTGTTAGTATATCACTTTGACTTTATTGCAACTATATTACAAAACGACTTAGATAAGACATTTTGAAACATTTACTCACAGCGATCACGTAAGAAGTGGTCAACACCAGTGAAGACAGCATCATCAGGGGGAAATCCTTGTAGCGTCTGGTCAACGGACGGATCAAACCCATTTGAAGCACCTGAAAAAAACGTACCAAAAACGGTTACCAAAAACGGTTACCAAAAACGGTTACCAAAAACGGTTACCAAAAACGGTTACCAAAAATGGTTACCAAAAACGGTTACCAAAAATGGTTACCAAAAATGGTTACCAAAAATGGTTACCAAAAACGGTTACCAAAAACGGTTACCAAAAACGGTTACCAAAAACGGTTACCAAAATGTTGTAAGGCGGTCGTAGTCCACTTAACCCTACCTAGACCGGGGGGGGGGCTAAAAGTGCCCACGGCAACTTTGATGTCACCTAGCGTCTGAACGGCTAGCCGTAGAACGACCAAACTTGGTGACTTTTCTTTAAATATTGTTGGCAACAATTCTCTATCATTGGAATAAGATAATAATTTTTTTGTGTTGCCATGGCAACGGGTTTCTGACAGGCATTTTTTGCTAAATTTAGTACTTTTTGTTTCAACAATAGAATTTTATGGGTTTTATGTCAAGTTACTCATGGTTTCTAATATTAATAACATCCCATATAATTTAATGTAAATTTCATCATTAAATATGCATAATTTATGCTAATTTGATGACGTCATTGGCCAAAATCCAAGATGGCGGACCATATCATTAGAACAGGTATATACGGGTTATTTTCATTAAAATTTCATCAATACTTCCAATTCTTTTTACAAAAAGGTTTGAATGAAGGTGTTTAGTATGTTTACAATGTATTTTAGGCTTTATCATGAGAAAAACTAT
>NW_017802747.1:307592-308753 GCF_001625305.1 Branchiostoma belcheri
GAGCCCCCCCCCCCGGTCCCCCCATGTCAAAAAAAGCCCGGTCTAGGTAGGGTTAATGCAGTTTACTGCTTGGTAAAGAGCCAAACATAGTTACCTAATGTGCCTGGCTAATTACGCAAGATGTAGCGAAGCTGCGCTTGCATAACACTATAAGCTACCGACAAAGACGTACTTCGTCAATAGTATTACGCTTTTAGTTTAACTTCAAAAGAAGAAGAATATATAAAGAAGAACAGTACACGTACTGCTGAAGCAATACTGCAGTACATAGTGAACATCCCAGCTTCCTGCGGGCCCATCCCGTACGTGTCTCTAAGGATGATGGGAAAAGCGTTCAGGACGATCTTGTTCGCTAAGATCAAGGCGAACTTGATCCCGAGTAGATGAGCCACCGCCGGGATTTTCAGCAGTCTCGTGATCTTCTGGAAGTTGACGATTTTTCTCTCTACGGATGTGCACAGAATATTCAACCAATCAATCAATCAATCAATCAATTTATTAGTAAATCAATATATTAACTTTACTGAACGGCAATATTTATGGGTGGAGTCTATGGCAATTTGGTAAACAGTGCTTTATAGGTAGTCTACTATCTACGCCAGTCTATCTAAAATGAACAGTAACTATATACTAAAGGCTTTCTATCTAAAATGAAGAGTAACTATATACTAAAGGCCTGCAAGTAAGAGTATAATAATCGGAATGCCCAAGACGTATTGTGCAAATAACATCGACATGATATACAATATAAGTTCATTTTTACGTCGATGAAGGTTAGACATCCAGGTAATACGATATGCCAAAAAACAGTTACTCAAGCAACTGGATATGATTTTGAAAACGTCAGACGTTTCAGCTAGTATCCACTAGCTTTCGTCAGTGACTGAGAGACCAGAGGGGAAAGCAGGTTTATATACACAACCTGTTGATTGATATGCAAATAAAGTGAAGACAAATTTTTGGAAGTCGAAAAAGGAACAAAAGTCAGACAAGTCAAGACAAGATGATGCAAATTAGTCTGAAAGCTCTTGTTATACAGGACAGGAGCTTAAGTGTTGTCTGTCCTCGGGGCTGGGAGTGCCAAATCCCAAGTGCCGGAAAGATCGACCCGTAGCCCCCCTTCCCTGTTGAGGGTGGGGTTGTACATTCTTTCATATATTG
>NW_017802747.1:309578-346847 GCF_001625305.1 Branchiostoma belcheri
TCTTGTTGGGTGCTACTGCAAATTTAGACCTTAAAGCAGTGATTTCTCTGGTTCTGTGAGAGTATGGCCTACTTAGGTTTTTTACCCACCTCTCGTCGGTTTTGGCCTGTGTAGTGGTTTTGGGTTCGGAACTGTTTGATCTCCAATTTGGGTCACTATCTGCTGCGCTAATAGTCTTCTTTTGCTGCAAACGATCAAATTTGGTCTTCTGTCTGTCTTTTCCCTTCTCGTGCTGATCAAGTTGTCCGCGTGTTATGAACTCTTTAGTTTCGGCAAAAATCTCGTCTGATAGTTTCTCCCTCAGTAGTTTTTCAAGGTTAGATTTCCTCGCGTTTAGACCGTCTAATTTGTAGTTGATCTGTCTTACCCTTTCGTTTAGTAACTTTCTTTCCGCGTTGAAGATGATCTTGTTGGCGTTGAAGCCTCTGATGGAAGTTTTTAGGCGTAGGCTGGTGGGTGTGATACTTACCTTGAGGCAGCGTAGACTGAAGCGTAGATGATTCCGGAAATCTGCAATCTTCCTGCTGGTCTTCTCCAGATCCCTCACAGAGCTCAGGCAAAACTTACCGTAATGATCCAAGATACGTCGATGAAGGTTAGACATCCAGGTAATACGATATGCCAAAAAACAGTTACTCAAGCAACTGGATATGATTTTGAAAACGTCAGACGTTTCAGCTAGTATCCACTAGCTTTCGTCAGTGACTGAGAGACCAGAGGGGAAAGCAGGTTTATATACTCAACCTGTTGATTGATATGCAAATAAAGTGAAGACAAATTTTTGGAAGTCGAAAAAGGAACAAAAGTCAGACAAGTCAAGACAAGATGATGCAAATTAGTCTGAAAGCTCTTGTTATACAGGACAGGAGCTTAAGTGTTCCAAAAATTTGTCTTCACTTTTATTTGCATATCAATCAACAGGTTGTGTATATAAACCTGCTTTCCCCTCTGGTCTCTCAGTCACTGACGAAAGCTAGTGGATACTAGCTGAAACGTCTGACGTTTTAAAAATCATATCCAGTTGCTTGAGTAACTGTTTTTTGGCATAAGTTCATTTTTACTTTAAAAATATTATTCAATTAACATATATGTAAATTACTGAGTCGGATGAATCTGTGTTGGTATAGTTTACATATTTAACGTTACAACTTTTGGTGGTGATGTTCTTTATTTCTTTATTACAATAAATACATACATCACTTGCAAAACACACATGTGATACAGTGAGAAAATATTACATCAGTTGTCAAACTCCTGGTTAAAAAGAATATTTTGTTTCATCTCTAAATATGTGGGGTAGTGATTGACCGTTCGCATCTTTCTTTCCCTCAATTATTGCTCTCACCTAGAGCTTTCGACAGGTCACTCTGCAGGTCAATAGGAGATGGACCAGCAAGTAGGCTGTGCATTGGAATTCTATGCTCAAACCACTATAAAACAAGCACTTGATAACACGTTTACCTTTGTTTCAAACCTCAAGTCCTTCCCCACACTGCAAAGCTGGGTTTGTCAGTTTGTTTGGTGGAAGAAGTTGAAGGTAGATTCCGGCGTTTAAAGAGGCACAGCCAAAATATTGAAATGATACCAGGATTTCACCCCCCCCCTGGCAAACTAATTAGAGGTCAATAACAGGTCAGCCCATGCCAAAGGTCACCCTTTTTTGCCAGGTTTTCAAAATATATAAAATTCGTCTGTCCCTTTTACAAGAAAACTAGGCTTTTCTGAGCAATTTTGCCTAAGAAAAATTTTCTAAAGTCCAAAAATACATCAGAGTGCTTGATCTCCGCATTCACCAATTTCCCATCCTCAGAATGCAATGCGAAAACAGGGGGGTAACCCTCATTTGCATCGTCTGGAAGGCATCGGAATTATCCTGTTGACGTCAAACAGCTTGCTTTTCAATGTGTTTTGAGGTGTTGGGGCATTTTATGCTCAGCATTAATTGAATTACTATGGGCCGAATCTGACAACAAATAAAAAATGAAGTTTTGCTGTTCTTTTCAACACGGAACATGTGGTTTGTAACGTTACAGCATCAGTATAGCGTTACCACTATAACGTTACAAACCACATATTCAAAAAAATTCATTCTCTATTTGTTTTCAGATTCAACCCATAGTAATTTGTTAATGCTGAGCATAAAATGCCGCGAAATTTCAAAACACATTGAAAAGCAAGCTGTTTAACGTCACCAGGATCATTCCGATGCCTTACAGTTCTATGCAAATGGAGGTTACCCCGCTATTTTCGCATCGCATTCTTGGGATGGGAAACTGCTGAATGGCGAAATACTAGTAATGGCCTTTCCCTAATAGACTGGTTCAGTGTTGAGGTCACACTTTAAAGAAGCCACGTGGCAAGTCAAACTGGGTCAGTCTATTAAAGAAGACTAAAGTGACGCTAAACTCAGATTCAACATTGATGCTTGGCTTACTTGTTGTAGGCAAGTTGTTGTCTCCATGTTGTTTAGTCTGTACAGGGATGTAAATCCAGACAAGCAGGGCTGATACAGCAGACAACATGGCGGTGCACAGAAACGTCATTGTCGTTCTGTAAAGAGAGCGAGCATCAAGGTTAAAGTTAATGAACACACTCTAATGCTTTCTAGTAGTTTATACCACAGTTATTTCAGTTATTCCTTACGCCTATATGGTAGTACTTACTACTTGTTTTGTGTGTGTTTTAAGTATTGTACGTGTTTTTCATTACATATTCAATAGTTAGTATCAACAGCTCGATAACAGCATGAAAAATACTTACCCATATTTTTCGGTCAAAATCCCACCGACCGCCGACCCAACCATATTACCAAAAGTAGTGGATAGCCTTAACGTCCCGAGCTCCGTGGAGCGTGATGCGTCATCGGTGATGTCAGAAATCACCATATGCAGGCCTAGGACAACGAAAGAAATGCATTGAATATGCATATTAGACCCTGATTTGCATATTTTCTTTGTATTAAAAATAACATATGGCCACACTTGTTACATGGTTGTGTATTGTTGTTACTTGAACACCAACTACAACGGTAAAGAGTCAAAGGAATACTTGGGATATGCGGTTAATACATTGTACATAAAAATTAAAAACACATGCGATTTAGTAGATTTTACTCTATATCTGTAAAT
Source organism: Branchiostoma belcheri (assembly GCF_001625305.1). NCBI lineage: Eukaryota > Metazoa > Chordata > Leptocardii > Amphioxiformes > Branchiostomatidae > Branchiostoma > Branchiostoma belcheri. The sequence goes on from NW_017802747.1 coordinate 312,707, forward strand.
TTAATAATGTGAATTATTTTGTGAATCTAAGGGCCAGGATGTTATTTTAGTGTGAGCTCACCTGTCGACACGTGAGAGAAAACAAGCGGGAATTTGGACAAAACTAAACTCTGGAAAGAATTACAAGTTGACAACATGGCGGCCGTCGTTGCCATGGCAGCACAGGACAAGGTAAGCGACAGACGCCCTCCGTACACGTCACCGAACCGGCCCCCTAGCGGTCCTCCTATGATCTCCAGAAAGGCAACGATGGTGATGAGATGGCCCCAGTGCGAGTTGCTGATGTTTAGACGTTTGGCAAGATACTGCAGAGGGAGGAGGGGAGGTCAGATTTTAGTTGACTTTAGTCCAGATTGCGCAACGTATCATCACACACAAACACACATGTATACACACCTGCGCACACAGAAACAACCACACATAAACGCACACACACACACACACACACACACACACATATCTATACAGAAACAGACATACACAGACACACAAATAAACACACACACACACACACACATACAAAGACACATACATACATAGTATACATACATACACAAACAAACAAACACACACACACACACACACACAAACATACAGAAAGACACATACACATTAACAATTACACACACACACACACAAATAAACACACACACACATACATACACAGAAACACACATACACACACATACAGAAACACAAATACACATTTCAGTCGCGTTGATGTTTGCCACAGTCAAACGATACGTCGCCTCAAAACATCCAGAGAAACTTACCGGTAAAGCTCCATTGTTCATCATTAAACACATGTGGTGTAGAGCGTTGCTGACATGGACGATGGTCAGAAGTCGCCTCCTGTCTCCTGCCCCTATTTGGCACCACCATCTGTATTCCTCTTCTGGCTTGTTTGGTAGTCCGTGCTTTTGCGTTATTACGGCTACTGTGGTTGAAGAATGCATAGCCTTTCTGAAAGTTGTTGTCGGGTGCTAAGTTCATAAGGTCATTCTTGATACAAGGAGATATAGCATATCCCTGCATGCACGCATTGTCTAGCCAATTCTCAATTTGTCTCCAGGGAATACATACTAGCTGAGGTAACGAGTAAAACCAGTTTTTCAAGCACCCGTAAGCTATAGAGCCGTATGTACCCACACTGTACAGGTATGTTTAAAACAAAGATCGAAGTTGTCTGTAGCTGCTATATGTAGTCTGAAAAAGTAAACAAAAGGCTACACAGTTGTTTTTAATAGATAATTGACAACACGTATATATACATCACAGTTGAGATCTCCAAGTAAGAAAATCTCATCAGAAATAGCTGCATGTGGCGGCGGTCATGGCTGTTACGTCTACCACGCTCGTCCCCTCGCTAGTACGTTACGTTACACGGCGGCGATCTGATACACTGCATTATTTCTACCGTATCGGGACCTAAAACAAGACGCAAGATTCCTATTTTGGGGTAAAATATGTTGTCACAATGGTAATGCATTAGTTGAAACGAACATATACAAAGTACCTTTCTTTGGTGGTGCTAGAGTGTACCGTTACCTCTCTACATTTGCCCAGAAGGGAGTTAGTCGCGGAAGGAACTTGGCCACGGAGGGGGTTTGGGCATTCTCCACGCCCGTGAATAATTAACTCGTTCCCCGGATAGTCTGCCTCGCCCAGCATAATCTCTTTCCCAGGACCGTCTGTGTGACGAACTCAGGCGCCAGAAGTCCTCATGTGGCAGTATAATGTATTGCACAAAAGAATCACACGCGCATATTCAATAGGGTGGTTTATTAGGACGTTATGGAGGAGCGTGGGCTGTTTTCAAGTTTTCAAAAAAAAATGTAGTTTAATTGGTAACTCGGTAAGTTCTGCCGAGTTTCTGTCCTTACGAGATAGTATAATTCAGTATATACAGTTTATTGCCATCTATACTAGCCCTTATCTTGCTGGCAATTTTTGCACAAAATGCCCCAACACCTCAAAACACAGTGAAAAACAAGCTGTTTAACGTCAACAGGATCATTCCGATGCCTTCCTGTCCTATGCAAATGAGGTTTTGCCCCCTGTTTTTGCATTGCATTCTGGGGATGGGAAACTGGTGAATGTGGTCAGGAATAGGTTGTGTAACGCGGGAAGTCTTCCCGGATCTTCGAATCATAGCAAACCCTATGACCAGAGTAGAGATGTTCAAAGGGGGAATCGGAGTTACTATTCTTTTTCTGGTCCCGTATATAGCCGCTGTAGATCTATCCGCTTCAGCATCTACACATTGACCTACTTCCGGATCGGGGTGGGGGATACTGTGGTGGGAGATCCTTTATCTGTTTGTCTTTGATACCTACTCACTGATCCTTCGCCAAGGTCACTCGTAACAGAATCATAGACAGCTTCAACAATGCCAAATTCTGACAGTTTAGGCATACCTTTGGCTTCTATGCTTAGCCATAAGTTTGTAGTTTGTCAATGTCATCATTCGCATCAAGCGCCGCCATAGTTGTCTCCGCTGGAATTCCCGAGGTGAAGCCGGCAAAAATGCCTTAAACTCACTTTCAGACGACAAGGAAGACGCAAGAAAGGCATATGACGTTAAACTTAACTTACACACAACTTGATGGCTAAAAAGGCGACTTAAACGTCTAACTAACTCCAGAAACGGGAGAATCTGGAGAGATCGAAAAGAAAGTCCGTATCCATTTGTAACCGGACCTCTCCAAAGCGTCTGCTAGAGACCTTGTCCTCTGTGGTGAAACCGGTTTTCTGACAGGCGTAGTTTCAGGTCAAAGGTCTCATTTTTGCATGGAGCTTTGATGAATAGGGAGGAAACATAGATCTCCCCGATTGTCAACTATCAGACGGTATGTTCATATTTTTCTACCAATATTCATTTTGCATGGAAGATATTATTCAGGGATTGCTATAATTTTACCTTCACCTGTTCGGTAGGGCCAACCCCCAAATCCAGGTATTCTGGGCTAAAATCTTATATATATATTAGACCAGCTTTAAATGCTGTAGTCTTGGAAAAGGTACTTTTGCGAATTACTCAAAACCCCTATATCCGGTGTTAAAGGAAAACCACACGTACATCGAGCACGTTTACATATAACTTATAGAAGGTCATTCTGCAATTTTAATGTCGAACGGTTTGTTAAGTAGCTGTAGACGGTGACAAATCCAGCCGCCGATTAGACAAGAACCGAGGCTTTTCAGTAACAAGAAGGATGAAAGCTATTTCAGTAACAAGGCAACTGAATTTCTGATTTAAGTACACGCATAGCTGTCCTGATGAATGTCCATATTTTGGGATTGAACGAATCTCGTACGTACGTGTGACCCGGCCTGTGTCAACATACTTGTCAACAGTGCCCGCGGGCCATTTTGCTCACTGACTATTTTAATAGATTAAAATCTATGAACCAAATGTGGCCCGATCGACTTTTGAGGTAACCATTTCGGACGGTCAAACCAATTTTAGCTATTTGTCTAGTTCGGTTTTATCAAATTATAAATTCGCGTTTAAATTTTCAAACCAATTTACAACATTTTCTTCCTTAGTCGCATTATCACATGAAGGTCATGCATTTATACGCCTGGTGGAGCATGTATGTGTGTAAGGTCATGCATTTTTACGTCTGGTAGGGCATGCATGTATGTACGGTCATGCATTTATACGCCCGGTAGAGTATGTAGGTCTCCTGACTTAGCAAAGAATAACAGCAGCCTTTTTTGTAAGGCCACATATTGTCAGCTCCTCACTACAAAGCCTCATGTTGCGATGAGTGTGGAACATTCGGCTCAACCAGGTGTCATTGAAATTACCTGGCCATGCTGGCCTATCAAATAACAACAAAACAAAGCCTAGACAAATAAACTGTCTTGGATTTCCGTACACCTACAACATATAACTATTTTACAAAGTAAACAGGATTGAATAAATCCGATTGATGCATTGAAATTACCTGGCCATGCTGGCCTATCAAGTTACAACAACAAAGCAAAGCCTAGACAAATAAACTGTCTTGGATTTCCGTACACCACCAACATATAACTAATTTACAAAGTAAACAGGGTTGATGCGTTATTTTGAGCGAAGCAATGAAACATTCATTGTACATGATTCTACAATGGCTGCTCGAGGTCACGGGAAGGTCATTTAAACGGTGTTGTGACGTCACAAGGATGAGTATTGTTTGACCTAGAAACAAAACATCCCCGAAGGAGTCACGACTCAATATCACAACGGGGACGTAAACAAGAAAAAATTATTTAGTAAACATGTGTTTTTGGATCTGTGAATTACTTCATTCTGTTGGTGAGTAATTAAATGGCGACCTATTTACACCAAACAGCACAAACGTTCATATATAGATATCGTATCTATTGCAGAACGCTTCTCTACTGTTAATCACAGATGTATGGTTATAGCTAATAATGTATCATAATTGTAAACAGTTGTTTGTAGTAGACGAGTAATGTGAAACGATACGAAAGACCAAAAAAATATTAGGAGCTATAACAGATATAAGGTTTATCAACTTTAAGGCTTTAACCCTTCTTTCTTTTGCAAGAAGTTGACTATTTCTGGCTGGGATACTGTAAATCTTGAAATGATCGTGGTGGTTTTATTTTCGCATTATTCACGATAACCGCTCCATCGCGAAGTCATGAGATCGCGAATGTGATCTGCTTTATGTAGTACAACAGCTGGAAAACCAGTCTTTTGGCACCTAGCCCTCATGGGCATGAATGTGCGAATACTAGGCCGTGTTCATGTGAAGTCAGTGAAGCGCTTTACATGTGGTTTACCCCGAAGCCGGTTTCAATTGACTCCATCTGAACGCTCTAAATCACATTGAAAGCGCCTCGATCCCAAACTACTTCTAGAGGTGGTTTCGAATCGGTTTTCCCGCATCGCGATTTGCCTCTGAACGCAATGTGATTTCAATGTGACTTCACCTAGTTATGGATTACGGGGTGTTATTTCTTTATTTTATATGCAATACCAAATTTTACGTGGCAGCAACTTAAAGAGAAGTAATAGTAAAATAATGTGTCCGTTTTAGGGCGAGCTTCACCGCCTCTGGCGGGACCACATCGGCATTCGGCCGAGATACGCTGGGAGGAGGGGGGGGGGGGGGGGGGCACCGGCAAGCAGGTCGTTGACCTCTGACATTAATAACACGCTACCTTGCGTGTTTTCATCAAACAACAATGAATGCAGTTTCGGAGAATCGTGATCGGACACGGTTTGAAAGGAATGTATGGCACGTGGACCAGATGTGAGGAATGCGAGTTACCCGAATCGCGGTTTGGGTGACTTCACATGAACAAGGCTCTAGTGAACATCATTGTAATTGCCATTGTTTATACCGGCTGCGATGGTGGCAGTGGAATGCACACCTGGCACGGACGTTTGTTTACTGGTAAACCCAGATGAAATTACACAATGCACTTGCTTTACTATAAACACGCTGTTAGATCCTTCTTCTCCTATGTTTCCACAACAAGAACCGCCCTGTTCTTCTGCATTTCAAAGGAGACAAGACAAAAGTGGAAGACATGCATCGATAGCGGCATACAGGCCAAAATTGTGTACCATACAATATACGGTATACATAACACAATGCCACAATGAAAGGCATATTTTAACCAGGAGTAAAGGCACTGACGCCACTGTAAATGTGCTCCCGTGCTTAAGTATTGCTTCAACCGTGAAGTTTAAACATTCTTTAAATATTCTTTCCTTACAGTACATCAGTATGGAGCTCAGCAGATTGCACGTGGTGTTCTTCCTGGCAGTCTTCTTGTCAGCAGCAGCGATGTATCACGTCCAGGTTTGTGAAGACACTTTTTTTATTAAAACATATAGTGACAAGGCGTGTTGGCGACACCCAAGTTACACTTATATTTATGTCGCCACCAGACAATACATAATACAAGCAAGCAAAGCACAACTTACATTTACCAGAATATCATCTAAAAGATCATCCAAGTCAGTAATAAAGCCAATCAGTGTTTTTAAGTTGCCAAAAATGGTATTTCGTTGTTGAGTGTAGTTAGGGCAGTGTAACAAAAAGTGACTAATGTTTTTACATGGGTGACCACAGGAACAAGCTGGACTAAATTACGAGAGAAAAAGCTTTGATTTAGACTGTGTGTTCCGAGCCTAAAACGTGTAAGTAAAGCACAGGATTAATTGGGACCGGAACTAAGGTAAGTAATGGGGGAGGTGCGTAAAGTTTTAAACGTTTTTTTTCTAAACGAGGGAAGGCTCAGCGAGCCATCTGCTAGGGTCAGTTGGTTCCAATGATAGGTTGCATATGGAATAAATGAGTTCTTAAAGCGATTGGTTATACATATCTGGATGTTTTGTTTGTTTCAAAGATTATCAATATAATTTGTGAAATCAGACACCAAGGGTGGCAACAGGTGAAGACACTTGAATGTTATTGTTGATTTCTACAATAACTGTTACCAAGGATGGTTAAAACGCAACACACAAAGTTAGTGTCAAAATCAGAAAATGTTGAATTTGCAATTGGAATATTACAGAAGGAGTCTGTGTATACTTTAGTATTAGTAAATAGATAATTTAAGAAAAAAAACGTTAGGATCGGTCGTTTAGATAATTTTGGAACGACCTAAAGAAATGATATATCAGTGACAACAGGTACAATCATTGGAATATAACATTATGCAAGGTATTGAAATGAGGGTAATCATTCTTTTTGATTTGATTTAATTTATTAGACTGTATAACCAGATATATACAGTCAGAACTGCCCAACTAGCCGGAGGCTATTTTAAAGGGCTAGCCCTCACGACAAAAACGTCCATCGCTAACTGTAATTAAGCATTTTTGATTTAGACTTTTTCACCCCCACACAAACGTCTATGACTGTCGTTATTTTCTTTCTCCAGAAAAACAATTGGACCACTTCCGGGTCACAACCTCGGCCAAAAAAGGTTTTACACGGAACCGTAACGATGATGCAGAACATTACTATTAAAAGTGACGAAAAGGTATTTTTTCATAAGTTTGTAGCTTATAGGTTAGACGGATGTTGTCATATGACAACGGGGGCAGGGTGCCTAACATCCTCTTACCGCTAGAGACCGCAACGGTTTACGACTGCTAAAATGTGACAAATCACTTCAAAATGAGTAGCCACATCTGCGGGGAGATACCTTAGATAGAGTTTTGACAATGATACTATTAGTTTGTGCTACACAGACTAGACTAAATGTATGTGTGCATGCACCATTAAAATCTTTAGTTACTAGACTCATGTTGCTTTGTGCAGAACATATATTGTCCCTTGATAACAAAGACCGTTTGAGATCACAATCATAGAAATTGCCTTCTGTTGCAGGCTAACCAAACCAAGTATATGGCGAATTCTACATCGGCAGTCGGACGGAAGTTTTCAGGAACTCCACAACGTCTTGGGTACAGAACTAACGTCTCCATATCGATCAACAGTAAGAACAGGAACACGTTGCCAAGGTACTTCAGTTAGGGAACAGTGAGACTCTTCCCTCTTTCAAGTATGGCTTCACTATCTCTGCATCGGTCGTGTGTCGTAACGACGGAGCATTTGGCTCGGAACCAAGAGTTCCCGAGTTCAAATCCTGTCATGCCACCGATTTGAGCCCTTGGGAAAGACATTTTACACGATTTGCCTCACTTCACTCTGGTGTCAAGAACTTAAGTGTGCCGTCACCATGTGTTGTGATAAATGTAAGAATTAAGAAAAGTTTTAATTTTAGTCAATTTTAGTCGATCTTGGTAGCTTTATGTGTTTTCCAATGGTGGGTATATCCCAATTATAGGAACTCGCCTTAAGACCGGGTTGGCTTCAATGTATTTATTAATGTGTGTGTGTGTTTGTGTGTGTTTGTGTGTGTGTGTGTGTGTGTTTGTGTGTGTGTGTGTCTGTGTGTGTGTGTGTGTGTGCGTGTGTGTCTGTGTGTGTCTCTGTGTGTCTGTGTGTGTGTGTGTTTGTGTGTGTTTGTATGTGTGTGTGTTTGTGTGTGCGTGTGTGTTTATGTGTGTGTGTTTGTGTCTCTCTCTGTGTGTGTGTTTGATTGTGTGTGTGTTTGTGTATGTATGTGTTCAAACTTCTACCTAATTCAGAATTTTTTCTGTTACACAGTAAAGGAATCTGCCAGCCTCACCTAAACGTTGCCTTTCTGAAGGTTCACAAATGCGGTTCTACTACGGTAGCCAACATGATGTATCGCTTCGGTTACAAGCACAAATTAATTGTTGCTTTAGCACCCAAAAGTGCCCAGTCCATCATAGGCAGCTTTGGAACGATTAAGTAAGTTACCAAGACTTTTTGAACAAATTTAAAGAACTTTTAATCTAAATTATATATTCTATTAAAATAGGACTTATTTCACCTAAAATCCTAAGCCCACTATATGGCATTCGTGATATCGACACAGACATATGGGACAGGCCTCGTTTTCGCAAGAGACCAACTAAATTCTCGCCGGGCAATACTCTCGCGAGAGTACATTCCAACATGGCGCCTGTTATTGGAATGGGGCCATCGAAATACCAGTTTATAGATATTCGCTTTATTTCCTTTTATGGTTTAGATTACTAGAAAGCAACAGAACATATCACATGTTACTTAGACATTTTGGTCTTGTTCATGGAAAACTATATGGCCAGATCGATTCATGCATCCATGTTGTTGCATGCAGGGACCGCGACTATAAGCATCCACCTGGTGGAAAACGTTGGAACATCTTCGCTACTCACGCGATGTACAACAGAACACGCTTCCACCAACTCATGGATCCCAATACAAGGTACGCGGTCTAAATATGCTGTTTTCACTCAAGTGACTAAGCTGTGGTGGACGTATTGTCTTCCATGCTCAGGCAACATTGACTTGATTACATTGATGATATCTTTGTGGTCATGATTTTCAAAAAGATCTCTCTCTATCTCTCTTTATCTCTCTCTCCCATATCTAAAAACATAGATTTTGAAAACTTACTTTCTTCTGACAGTTTTCGAAGTATATCCAGGTGCTTGAGTAACACTTTACTTGTGTATGTAAAACCTTAATCGGCATATAGGCCTAGTTAGGGTTTACCAGTTTGTATGGCCAATGTGATGTACTTGGTAATATTCTAGTGTTAGCTAGTACCTATTGATCGATAAAACGACTTGTTTATTAATACGGCCTGTCAGAATAGTGTTACAGGAAATTCAAAAATACTAAATTTGAATAGCTCATGTGCTGGTAACAATACATGCATTCAATATCACTGTTTTTGAAATTAAAGTGACATGAGACGTTTTCTACAACATGGTGCAATCCTGAGTAGTGTGGTATGTGATTATGACAATGCCATTTTTCATACGTAATTTCTTCAATTTCTTATTTCAAGGTATGTTACCATTCTACGAGAACCGTTGACAAGGCTGCAGTCTGCTTTCCAGTACTTTCATCTTCAAAGGAGATTTCCTGGGCTCCAGGAACAGACTCCCCGTGGAGCCTCTTACGTGACAACCTACCTGAAGAGACCTGAGTTTTGGGATCCACAGTACCGTCAACCCAAGACCAAAAAAGAAAGGGAACATTTTTGCTTCAGGAACTGCATGGCTCGTGATTTGGGTCTCAATGAGAAGGATTATCAAAACCATACAGCTGTTGAAGATTTTATACAAGGCATAGACAATGACTTTACAATGGTAATGATCCTAGAATATCTGTCAGAGTCTTTAGTTCTGCTGAAACGGCGAATGTGTTGGACATTTCACGACATCCTTTACAAATATGACCGGCGTTCTTCGAGGAAACAACGGTACACACGAAATACACCCATTACAGTCAACATGAAGGACAGGTTTTACAAGCGTAATCATGCCGATGTCATGTTATACACGCATTTCAAAAACTCATTACAGAGGCAGATAGAGAAAAAGGGTGCCGATTTTCTACAGGAAGTTCAATATTTTAAACGCGTCAACAAAGACGTGTCACGCTTCTGCCACTCTAGGAAAAGAAAAAGGAAGTCAAGGAAGATGGTCGTTCCAAAAAGTAAATGGAATGAGGCTTTCTCTGTTGGCAGCTCATTTTGTGCGAGCTATGGCAAAAGCAGAAGATACTGGCACCCACTACTAACATCGGTTTATCATTAGACGTCAAAATATAACACTGAACAAGTAAAACGTTAAACCTTAACATGACTCATACTGTAAAACAGCACAGTTAATGTATTTCTTTCGAATAATCAGGTATATTAGGTAGCTGTAGGCAGCTCAGCACAGGAGAACAGCTAACCGTTTGTTCTCACCATTCACATCGCTGCTCGAACTCTTCTGTAACCCCACTTGGGTCATGTGGCTTATCGGCACAGCGTTTGGCTTAGAACCAAGAGGTCCAAAATTGAAATTCTGCCATGCCGCCCATATTTTGCCCTTGAAAAGGGCACTTTACACGACTTTCTTTCCATTACTAATGTAAAAGTGTGTATGTCTATTGCCTTTTGATATTTTTGTGATCTGTGTTGGTGGCATAGAAATTATTTGGAAAAGTTGAATTTGCCTTTACCATGTCGTGTGATAAAATGTTAATAAAAAACGACTCTTTAACTAGAAAGGCCAATATTTGCTTTGGAGCAAATACAGCGATGGGTTCACCACATTTTACCACATGGCAGCGAAAGAATGAGAAACACAAGGGAAAACAATGATTTACATTGATATAACTATAATATGAAGTAACATACAACTAAAACAACAGTTGGATAGCTATTCCCTACTTTATTGGTTAGGATTTTTAATTGCATAATGCAAACTGTTGATTTTCAAAATAAAATAAAAAACGTTCATGCCCCGCATTCCAATGCTGGAGCAGAAAAGCTTGAAATACCTACCAAAACACTTGAATAAAGACATACTGTCAGTATGGAAATGCTCTGTGCAGGTGTTAATCAAGTTAAATCCCAACAGCCAATCAGCAAGAAATGCTCTGTGCAGGTGGAAATGCTCTGTGCGGGTGTTAATCAAGTTAAATCCCAACAGCCAATCAGCAAGAAGTATAGAGGAAAGCTGCATGCCTATTGGTTGATGCCCTGCATTCCATTGTGATGACTCATGGTAAACACGGCACACTAACACAGTAATACATTTGCTATAACACAGCCAAAAAACTCAAATAAAACCATTCTAAAAGCCTGTATCACAAAAATTTAAAAAACGCCTAGGGGTATTTGCCCACTTTACCTCCATACCAAATTTCAGAACCTTAGGCCCTAAAATGAAGAAGCTGAATCCATTTAAAGATATGGCAGGAGGAGGAGAAACATCAGAAAAAGCAATATGGGTTCACTTCGTAGTGGTGAACCCATAATTACAGCAATCAATTTACTAAGTATGTTTGCTTAGTTTCCAGATGTTTTGTACTTGTAGTTTTTAAATGAACGAAAACCGATGCGCGCACATATGTTACTTTTGTGACAACATCAAAGTGATTTTGGTTTGTATGTTGAAAAAATACAAAAGACTAACATTCGAAGTTATTGAAATTCTTGAGTAAGAACAATCAGTTTTGGAATGTTAAAAGCAAAGCAATGGATATTAAAACGAAAATGTTAAAATTAAATAGTTGAAATTGTTAAAATGTAAAATGGTTAAAATGGTTAAAATTGTTGAAATTGTTAAAAATGTTAAAAATTGTAAAAAGGATAATTAAAAATATCCAGTGTACCGGGGTTCGAACTCGTAATGTCTGGACTTGCAGCCCTGCGCGTTACCAACCGAGCTATCTGGACACGTTTCCATTACTCTCTGCATTGTATGTCATATAAAGTGAACAACATGGCGGTAACGATCAGTACTAGTAAGGGACTTTCTAGGAGATACACTCTACAATTTTGGTGATTCTTCAGAAATCGATAACAGAATATATAATACTAGTCGGTGAAGATTGTGGAAAATTGTTGATACCGTGGCGCGCGCGCGTGCGCCGACGATACACATTACGTACCGTTGTTTACAGTACTCGCGGGGCGCAGGTCATTGACCTCCCGCTTGCGTTGTTCCAACAGAGAAGAGCAAAATATCTGCCAGTTTTTGCGTCAGATTTTCAGTGTTTGTTAAAGTCATATACAGGCATCCATGCAGCTATAATTCTTCCAACTAGTTCGTAGTTAGGTGAAATGTTTATAGGAATCACACGAATCGGTATCCAGTATCAGAGTATCATGGCCCACGGCCGAGACCGCGTGGACCAGCTGCGCTGGTACGTGAAAATGGTAGTAAATAAATTAATTAGCCAACAGCCAATCAACAACCACATCTGCAAACATGACCACACCTGCTTGTATGCCCATATTTGGGCCTTCCCCCAAATTCCTTTCTTATTACGTCACGCGCGTACGCCCCCACAGTACTTTCCTATGGGGACCACTAAAAAGCAAATAAAACGATTGTAAAAGCCACTCTACCATTTACCCACTCTACCTCTATACGAAATTACAGGTAATTTCGCCCAAAAATGAAGGAGTTGAATCAATTTAAAGAAGTGGCAGGAGAAGAAGAAGGAGGAGAAGGAGGAGGAGAAGAAACATCAGAAAAAGCAATATGGGTTCACCACCACTTCGTGGTGTGGTGAACCCATAAAAAAATCCGTCGGTGAAGGTTAGACGTCCAGGTAATACGATACGCAAAAAAAACAGTTACTCAAGCAAACTGGGTATGATTTTAGAAACGGTCAGACGTTTCAGGTAGCATCACTGCCTTTCGTCAGTGTCAAGGTAATGAAACATGACACTCGGCTTCTATGGTTTTGTACTCTGTCTAACCTTGCGTGAAGCGGTGAAGGTTCCTTTGTATTGTAACCTAGACAACAAAATACGTATGTATATTGTACAAGCGTCCTTGTCAGTAAACCTGTCACCGCAAATGCCATCCATTGTTATCGATTACCCTCTGTATAGTATATAATATCGTGTAGGTAAAAAGATTTATACCTAAACATACCAGGACGGTAGTTGATTGCTGTCTAAAGCCGATGATCCCAGTGCTAATGTTACAGAGGTAAGAATCTGATTGTAGAATTATGTATATTGACTAAAAGGTAAACCTTGGAATAAGTTGCGTCGGTGAAGACTTATCACTAAATTGTGCAAGTCACCAAGTTGGGTGGTTTTCGCGCAAGTAGTTAGGACGTTAGCCGAATGAAATTTTGTACCGACCTCACCTCGCAAATTATGGTCTCGCATATTTGTGGCACAACCGCATCTTTGCTGAACGGCTGTAGGATCGTATTAAACAATGAATAATTCTAAAGGGTACTAGACAAGCTTTGATAATAGGAAATGATGCAAAAAAATAATAATTAGATACTAACGAAGACATTCTTGACCAAAGTACTTTCCTTATACGCAGTTTTATCGCTGTGTGAGGTACATCATCATGGTGTTTAGCAGATTACACGCAGTCTTTCTTCTTGCAGTCTTGTTGTCAGGAGCAGCAGTTTATCACTTACAGGTTTGTAAAGACTCTATATGTTAGGCTATATATAAGGTGCTAAACCAAGGAGACCATTAATGCTCTTTCAAATGTTTCATCTCAATTTCTTATCAAGCATCAACTACAATTTTTGTCTTTTTTTTTTTTTAAGCAAAACAATTGGAACACTTTGCGGCCACAACCTCATGCCAAAAAGAAGGTAACTTACAGGAACGTGACGATGACACAGAATATTGCTATTAAAAGGGCCGAAAAGGTATCTTTTTATCGATATTTTTTTTCCTGCAGCTCAAACGATATACGGATGTTGTAATGTGATAACGGGGGAGGGCGGCGGGTGACTTGCATACTCTTTTCGCTAGCGGCTAAAAACTAAACAGATGCCTTGATCCATAAAACGTCTGAAAAGAATTTTGTTTTCTTGTTGTCTAATGCACACTCCATAGTGCTCTGGACAATGAATGGCCATTTGTGTTACACAGACAAGTCTAGACTTAAATTGTGCAGCTTTTTACATCTTAATAAACTCATGTTTGATTTGTGCAGGATATAGAAGTAAATGTCAAAACTTTTATTAGAGGTTGTATTGATTGAACGTACGTAATTGTAGCCTAACCACGTGCCATGCACTCAAACTCAGGATATGACGGATTTTAAAACCGTTACGGAAGGTGGGCAGACTTCATCAGGAACTCATCTCTGGTACAGAACTAACGTCTCTGAATCGAACAACACTGGCAACATGTTACTAAGGTACGGCAGTTAAACAACACTACTAGCTCTGCCTTTGTTGCCCAGATTCCGGCTGTTACTCCGATGACCTCAGTGGTGTAATATTATCAATATTGTAATCATAGCATGAAAGTTCATCTATGTTGGTACAAGTTATTATAAAATAAAGACTAAGCTTTAACTTCCAACACCGCAAGAGGAGTAAAGGAGGCGGTCTACATAAGAGCTCACAGACCTACCTTGAACAGAGACGGGGGGGCGACACAAGTTATCTGGCACGTATGACCCGCTACTACGGCAACGTGTCTCTGACGTCACGTTCCCATAGTAGACGGGTCCATTCCGTAAACAAGGTTGATGGAGTCAACCGAAAATTTTGGGTAAGTCCCAATTCCGTAATCTAAGTGTGGGAAGTTCAAGCTTACTCTTTATCTTATAATATTGTAATCAATTGTGTTTTTATGTTCTGCTAGTCTGCTTGTATGCACGGCACAATTTACTACTTTTACAACGTAGCAGTTTAAATATTTATAGGTAGTGTAATGTTACAAAACGACAATCTCACGATATTTCAATATCAATTAACAATTTCAACGTAGCAGTTTAAATATTTATAGGGAGTGCAATATTACAAAACGACACTCTCACGATATTGCAATATCAGCTAACAATTTCTTTCTAATAGGTCATATGGTAGGGAAAATTGGATCTCTGTGTTTGTGTATGCGTTGCGTGCAAATGTTTACGTGTAACCATATTAATTAATTCTGTCCTTTTTCTGTCACACAGTACCGGCCTTTGTCAGCCTCACCTAAACGTTGCGTTTCTGAAGGTTCACAAATGCGGCTCTACTACAGTAGCCAACATGATCTATCGCTTTGGCTACAAGCATAAATTATTTGTTGCTTTAGCACCGAAAAGTGCCCACTCCATCATAGGCAGCTTTGGTATCATTAGGTAAATAACTTTAAGTACTTAGTGAATAAAGAACTATATACATCTACAATCTTTATACATTAGCCCAAAATGGCAACCATGTTAATGTCATATGGGGCGGCCTTCTTTTCGTAAAAGATCACGCAAATTCTCGCTAGGCAGTGTTCTCGCGAGATGACATTCAAACATGGCGCCTGTTATTGTTTAACATAGTATATTGCTATATTTAGTGTTTTATTTCATAGATTTTAGATCCTTCGATCCTTGAAACATTCAAATGTGACAGCAAAACAGTTTTTAATAGTTTGTGGAGCAGCTCTTATTATTCAAGTAACACGTAAAGAAGCTAAACAGAAATGTTATTTATATTTTGTCCTAGCAAAACTGTATTTCAGAAAATGGTGCATGTACCCTAAATGCCTGTTGGTACATACAGAAATAGTGACTACAAGCATCCACCTGGCGAAAAACGCTGGAACATCTTTGCTACCCACGCTATATACAATAGGACCCGCTTTCGCCAACTCATGGATCCCAATACAAGGTACGCGTTTCGAATATGGTACAGGTAATTACACTTATGTAATTAGTCTGTGATGTGCGTACTGCCTGCCATATAAGATGGTCAGGCCGAACTAACATGATTATATCAATATCATTTGCGCAAGCATCACTTTTCGTAAGTCACCTCCCACCCCCCCAAAGTTTGCCAACACACTGTAAACACATTCAAGACTTAAAGGTTTAATTATGATTTGACGAAAAACAATGATGGTTGTGAGGTCGCGTAGTGGAAGGTAGTACTAGAATTAACTAGCAAAATCTGATGTGTCTGATTAATGCAAAGGTTCTTTAAGAATAGGGTAGTTAGGACTCGAAAAATGGGTTTAGTTTTTTTGTGCTGTTAAGAACACATGAAGTCATGGTAAATCATTTACCATAAATGTAAAGTGAAACGTTTTCTGCAACACGGTGCTATTCTTAACGGGCTTAATTTTTTTCTAATAATCAATCGCAATACCATATTCATACATAATTTTACATTTCATTTTTAAAGGTATGTTACCATTCTACGAGAACCACTACGACGGCTGCAGTCTGCTTTTCAGTACTTTCATCTTGAACGGAGATTTCCTGGGCTCAAGGAACAGACTCCCAGTGGAGCCTCTTACGTTTCAACCTTCCTGAAGAGACCTGAGTTTTGGGATCCACAATACCGTCAACCCAAGACCAAAAGAGACAGAGAACATTTTTGCTTCAGGAACTGCATGGCTCGCGATTTGGGACTCAATGAGAAATATTATAAAAACCATACAGCTGTTGAAGATTTTATACAAGGCATAGACAATGACTTTACAGTGGTGATGATCCTAGAATATCTGTCAGAGTCTTTAGTTCTGCTGAAACGGCGAATGTGTTGGACATTTCACGACATCCTTTACAGATATGACCGGCGTTCTTCGAGGAAACAACGGTACACACGAAATACACCCATCACAGTCAACATGAAGGACAGGTTTTACAAGCGTAACCATGCCGATGTCATGTTATACACGCATTTCAAAGCCTCATTTCAGAGGCAGATAGAGAAAGAGGGTGCCGATTTTCTACAGGAAGTTCAATATTTTAAACGCCTCAACGAAGACGTGTCACACTTTTGCCACTCTAGAAAAACAGCAAGGAAGATGGTCGTTCCAAAAAGTAAATGGAATGAGGCTTTCTCTTTAGACAGCTCATTTTGTGCGAGTTATGGCAAGACTAGAAGATACTGGCACCCACTACTAACATCGGTTCATCATTACACGTCAAAATATAACAATAAATAAATAAAGCCAGAAGGTTAGGCCTCAAAATGACTCATACTGTAGAACATCACAGGTAATGTATTGCTTTCGAATAATCAAGTATATTAGGTAGCTGTAGGCAGCTCAGCACAGGAGAACAGAAAACCGTTCTCACATTGAAAACCTTTATTGCATGATAGATGGAGAAAAGGCGTAGGGTTAACAATAGTTAATAATTAATGTTCGATGTTTAATGTTCGTTGATTGAAAGAGACGGGGCGGCCTGCCCTGTTTAAAAAAGAAGTAGCATTGGCATTGATCACTTTCCATATAAGCAAGGACGCCTCCCTTTAAAATAATTTTAAGGTATACAACGTCTCAGTGCACCCAAGTGTTAACCACCCCACAGTTCCGCGGTCCACAATCATAACGACTACTAGTACGAAGTTTAGTGACCCTGGATTCAAGGCTACGCATCCTGTTAATAAGGCGCAAATAATTGCTGACATTTGGAAGATACCATTGTGCTATTATTGTCTCTTACACTCCTATTCATAACTGTATACAAATGGGTCATATTTTCAAACGTGACAAAACAATAAGGTAATTCTCTGTGTGGCAACAGATAAGATATAGAATTGAGAGTAACCTTTAAAAGATTAATACCCTTTACCTATGACTCAAGGTGGCACAGTCCTAGAAAACCAGTTGGTTCAGTGTCTCCTCACACAGAAGAAAGACGGTAGAAAGGTCATTATATATTTGAGCTTATGTTAGGTATGGAAATCATATCTTTGCCTTCATGTTAGGTATGGACAATTATGGAGCGTAAATAACGAGCCTAAGGATACATTTGGAGGCCAAGGCCAATCTACATGGACAAAGAGTCTGGTTTAAAATCATTAACCGACTTGACAGGTGACTACAATGTAGGTAGAAGGTCAGAATACAGCGCTTCTACCCAGAGGTATGGTCTACCGTATTTTTTTATATCCAAGATGCATATATAATATGTTATACCCAAGGTGTATATATAATATGTTATACCCAAAATGTATATATATAATGTTATACGCAAGATTTGTATATAATATATGTTATGCCCAAGATGTGTATAGAATATGTTATACCCCAAAACATACAAATATCATAGAATATGTTTAAAACTCTCTGTTCAAACTGATGCAGAGAAAGAAAAAAGGAACCGACCCTAAAGATTTCAACTCATTTAACTAATAAATTTAACATTTAACAGTTTAGCTCAGGCCAAGGCCCCTGAGATGTATGCTGGCTTTTTGCTGAATTTATGAATCGACACTGTACGTATGTACTAAGTTCTTTAGTCGTGGAGCTTCTGTGGCCTGGGCGCCATCCTCCTGTGTTACCATCGTCTCCGTATTGTGGCTAACTACCCAGGCCCAGAGCTGGGCCAGAGCCTCGGAGGACGTTTTTTTATTGAAAATAGGCGAAAATCAATGCGCGCCCGGATGTAATCCATAAAAATTAAGGTGTGGCCTTATAGCTAACTGCAAGTAAGAAAATAACATGGTTACACTTTGAAACCTATTGCCATACATGCGTCAATATTCTAATTATACTAAATGTCGGTGTTATCAACAGTTACTTTCACTTTTCAACACATTTGTGTAAACATTTCACATATTTGACAGATATTTTTGGTGCAAATACAGTTCTTGTTCAGCTCACGGTGCCACCGGTTTGCTCATGACAACAACAACAACAACATACAGTGGTTGCCCCCTAGGGTGGCTAATTGGCGGCCATGGCAGGCTTGATAGACAGGGCACATGTCACAAGATTAGCTTCTTAGGAAAAACTCATATCTTTTACATGTGGTGGAATATAATTATGAACTTAGTGTATTTCGTTGGGCACCAATAAACTGTGGCCATTATTCTTTCAAAAGGGATTTTTAAAAATCTGGTAAACGATGAGATTTTTCCGTAATTTATAAGCTGTCAACTGACACCCCACTGGAAAGTAGGCCACACCACTGGCCTGGAGGTTAAAGAGAAGATCATTCACAGTTTTCTCAGCTTATAAGGAACAATGACGTTGTATTTTTTGTTGCTGAGTATTATTCTGGAATACTAAAGGGTTTAGTCAACGTACAATGTAAAGAAAAGAATAGAAAATATATTTTTTGTATTGTCAAAAAGTCACCTAATGCAGCTTTAAACAATGTGTGCAAGTCATTAAATTTGGTGGTTTCAGCGCAAGCAGTTTAGACGTTAGCTGATTAAATTTTACAACGACCTCACCTCTCAAATTGTGGCCTCGCATATTTGTGACACAACCACATTTTCGCTGTACGGCTGTAGGGTTATACTAATCAATGTATAATTCTAAATGGCACTAAAGAAGCTTTGATAATACGAAATGATGAAAAAAAAGCAACATTTGATGATTAAATATTAACGGAGACATGCTTGACAAAAGTTAAGTATACGCACTTTTAAAAAGTAGTTTTACATATTCTTACTCTCCCTCTATGTAGTTATATCGCTGTCTGAGGTACATCATCATGGTGTTCAGCAGATTACACGCAGCTTTTCTTCTCGCAGTCTTGTTGTCAGGAGCATTGGTTTATCACTTACAGGTTTGAAATGACACTATATCTTAGGCTAACGTGATAAACTAAGGAGACCATTATTGCTCTTTCAAATGTTTTATTTCTATTTCTTATCAGCATTTCGGGTTTTCATTTTAAGGTTAAACTAACATCGTTGTATAATTTTTCGGAAGCAAAACACCTGGAACGCGTTGAGACCAAACCCTCAACCCAAAAAGAAGGTAACCTACATGAAAGTGACAATGACACAGAATATTGCTATTAAAAGGCACGAAAAGGTATGTTGATTTTTTTTCCAGCTGCTCAAACGATAGACGGATGTTGTAACATCATACCGGGGGAGGGCGGCAGGTGACTTGTGTACTATTTCCGCTAGCGTCTGAAAATTGAAAATATTGAATTGAATTTGTGTTTTGCTCCATATAGCTTCGGACAATATTTTTTTTCAGGACAGAGCCTAATGTACATTGTACACAGACTAATGACGTTTATATGAACCTTTTTTGTGAAAAGAAATGGAAGTATTGATGAAATTTTAAGGAAACAACCTGTACATACGTGTTCTAATGATATGGTCCGCCATTTTGGATTTTGACCAATGACGTCATCAAACTAGTATAAATTATGCATTTTAGATTTTACATAAAATCATTTAAGATGTTATTAGTATTAGAAGCCATGTGTAACTTGATTTAAAATGCATAAAATTCACTTGATTTAAAATGGAACAAAAATTACTAAATTTAGCAAAAAATTCATTTGCCATTGCAACACTAAAAATTATTACCTTATTCCCATAATACAGATTGTTGCCAACAATATTCTAGGAAAAGTCAGCAAGTTTGTTTGTTCTAACGCTAGCTGTTTAGACACAATGTGACATCAAATTTGACGCGGGCACTTTTAGCCCCCCTCCCCGTCTAGATAGGGTTAATGATTTTATTAAACTCATGTTTGATTTGTGCAGGATATAGAACTACATTTCAAAACTATTTTTAGAGGTTATATATACTGTTGCAATGATTGGACGTACCTAATTGCAGCCTAACCATATCCCATGCACCCAAACTCAGGATATGACGGGTTTTAAAACCGTTACGGAAGGTGGGCAGACTTCATCAGGAACTCAGCATCTCTGGTACAGAACTAACGTCTCTGAATCGAACAACACTGGCAACATGTTACCAAGGTACGGCAGTTAAACAACACAACTAGCTCTGCCTTTCTATCTCAGTGTCCGGCTGTTACTCCAATGACCTCATTAGTGTAATATTGTAATCAATTGTGTTTTCATGTTCGCAGCTATTACTCACGATGCAGTGTTTGCTGCATTAATGTGTAGTTTCGCATGTCGTCTACTAGGATGCACGACATTATTTACTACTTTTACAACGTAGCAATTTTCTATAGGTAGTGTACGTAGTGTTGCTATCTATCACAGGTAGTGTAGTCTATCATAGGTAGTGTAGTGTTGCTATCTGTCACTATCATGATATTTCAATATCCGTTAACAATTTCTTTGTATTGGGCCATGTGGTAGAGGGATCTGTGTGTTTATGTATGTATGCAAATGTTTACGTGTAACTCTATTAATCAATTCTTCCCTTTTTACACAGTACCGGCCATTGTCAGCCTCACCTAAACGTCGCCTTTTTGAAGGTTCACAAATGCGGCTCCTCTACAGTAGCCGACTTGATAAATCGATTCGGTTATAAGCGCAAATTAATCGCTGCTTTAGCACCGACAAGGGCCCACTCCATCTTAGGCAGCTTTGGAACCATTAAGTAAGTCACCAAAACTTGAATATTCCAGTGAACATTTGCACCATAAAAACTTTAGAACATGGCCACTACCCCACAGCCAATGAGAGCCCTTTATTTTCTGTGTCTATATCCACATAGTGCAAAAAGGTGTGGTACTATCCAAAAAGTGTGCTACTAAAACTCATTTGCATAAAATTAGTACCACACTTTTTAGTTAGTACACACACTTTCTGGGTTTTGGGTCTATACAGCCTAATCACCCAAGGGACAAGAGGATTGAAACACAAACAGACCAGCTTTCTCAAAGACAAATGCTGTATTGAAACTGATGCTGAACAAGAAAAAACTGAAGATAAACACACAAAAAAAATTATATTGAACAAGTGCAAAAGAAAACTTCGGGGAAAAAGCAATGTTCTAGGTCAGATAGACCATGAGCTTGAGTTCGTTTACTGGGATATAGTGTTGCCCACCCACTCAGGGACTGTCTGACAACCACGGCTGTCGCCTTGGGTGCCATGTCCCCTTGTGGACGGAGCAACACTATATCCCAGTCAACTCGCCTGGTCCATGGTCTATCTATTACTTAGCCAGCAATATCAATCAGTCTTGAACACACAATGAATTGGACGGGCCTCGTTTTCGTAAAAGATCACGCAAATTCTCGCCAGGCAGTGTTCTCGCGAGAGCCCATTCCAACATGGCGCTTTTTGCGAAAATGGCGTCTGTGTATACAATCACATGTATATTGCATCGAAGTATATTAATTCGCACAAGTTTAAAACCAAGTTAGGTAAAACAACACGTACAAAAGAAAACGTGATACAAGCACTTGTTGTTTTTAGTAACTAGGATGTTGAGTTTTATTCCAAACCTTTTTGACAATATGTTCAATAGTTGTTGCAATACATTGTACCATGTGCAATTGTTGTGCAATAGAGTTCTCTTTGTATAATGATTAGGCCATTTTGATTGAATTATATGGATGACATCCGCGCGCTTGAATTCTCGGCCGTTTCCAAAAAAGTTTTCAACCATACCGTAAATCGTACAAAACAGTTGCCAGACAAGAAAATATATATGTACCCCCCCCCCAAAAAAAAACAACGTTGTAGAATGTAAAAAAACAAACGAAAAAGACTAAAATGAAAGGAAGTGAATTTGAAGAGTACATTTTTCGTCATAACATACTCTTTAGCATTTGTTCAACCTTCATGACCACGATCTTGATCTTGAAAGTTGTTTTTTTTTTAATCCGGAGGCTTGCATCAGTTTTGGAGAGGATCGGTTTCCAGAGGATGTCATCCATATAATCAAATCAACATGGCTTTTTCATAATTTCAAACAAAGTATGCATACATCCATGTTGTTGCGTACAGTGAGAGCGACTATAAGCATCCACCTGGTGGAAAACGGTGGAACATCTTTACTCTCCACGCTATATACAACAGAACACGCTTCCACCAACTCATGGATCCCAATACAAGGTACGAGGTCTAAATAGCGTTCGCTATCTGGTGACTAGTTAATGATGCTCAAATTGTATTTCATGCTTAAAGCTTTGCTTGATAATTGTTGAATGATTTCAATGCCATTTGGTACAACATTATGGTCATTAGGATTTGTCAAAGGAAACGTATGAATGCAAACATACAGGTCGAAATGTTTTAGTATTACACAACCAGTATTACCGCTGTCACGTCATGTTATAAACAGCAGTGCTAGTCAATACTGATGTTTGATCAATACACGTCAGCTTTAACAATAGAAAGGGTGTAGTAAAAATACATGTACACCCCCTATTCCATATAAGAGGTGACAATGTTTTCGATCGCATGTGCATACTAATGACTGTGAACGATACGATCCATCTTCAGTTAACCCTATTCAGACAAGGGGGGTGCTTTGAGACCCGCGCTAACATTCATCTAGGATAGCGCCTGACGGTTTACCATCGAATTCAGTGATTTTTTTTCCTTAAATATATCTGGCAAAAAATCGTAATAATTGGATAAGTAATCCAGTAATCAGATATTCATAACCCATGCGAATTCATTACGTCATTGTTCAAAATCCAAGGTGGTGGACCATTTCATTTCCTCTGGTGTAACCACGTTTTTACTTACAAATGTTTCATCCAAACTCCGTATTTTTTAGTAAGACTTTGAAATCATTTTTTGTCCATTTACAATGCCTTTTTACGCCGTATTTTGAAAAATGTATTTTCAAAATTCAAGATTGCCGATCCAAGATGGCCGATAGCTTAAATATGCATGGCGTTAATTTATGACGTCATTGTGACGTCAGTGCTGTTGCCAGGGCCAACATAAATCTTAGTGGACCTTCAAATTCTATCAGACACTTTGTTTCAATTCCGTTGTTTCCCCTGAGTTCTACGAAAAAAAACGATGTTTCAGGTTTTAGCCCAAAAAATCACATGACGTCGACGTCATACACAAATGTAGTTACACAAAAGTTTTTGTTACCATTTAACTTTACAACTTCATCGTTTAAAAAAATGGTGAAATCTTCGATAAGTGATCGTTGAGTGAAGAGGTAAGCCTCAAAAGCAAAAAAAAAAAATCCTGGTCTGAATAGGGTTAAATGATTTTGTACACACAATTTTTATTTTCAAGGTATGTTACTATTCTACGAGAACCACTACGACGGCTGCAGTCTGCTTTCCAGTACTTTCATCTTGAAACGAGATTTCCTGGGCTTAAGAGACAGACTCCCCGTGGAATTTCTTACGTAACAACGTATCTTAAGAGGCCTAAGTTTTGGGATATGCGATTCCGTCCACCTCAATCCAAAGAAGACAGAGAACATCTTTGCTTCAGGAACTGCATGGCTCGCGATTTGGGACTCAAAGAGAATGATTATGACAACTTCAATGCTGTTCAAGACTTCATAGAAGGCATAGACAATGACTTTACAACAGTGATGATCTTAGAGTATCTGCCAGAATCATTAGTTCTTCTAAAACGGCGAATGTGTTGGACGTTTCACGATATCCTTTACTGGACGTCAAAAAAGCAGCAATACAGACTTAAGGCAAACATCACAGGCCGTATGAAGGACAGGTTTTACAAACACAACCATGCCGATGTCATGTTATACACGCATTTCAAAGACTCGTTCCAGAAGCAGATCAAGAAAGAGGGCGCCGATTTTCTACAAGAGGTTCAACATTTTAAGCGCGTGAACGAAAACGTCTCAATCTTCTGCCGATCCATCAAACCACATACTTCAAGAAACATGACTGTGCAGAAAAGCAAATGGAGTGAGGCTTTCTCTGTCAACAGCTTTTTATGTAAGAGTTATGATAAACCCAATGTCAGAAAATATTGGTATCCACTACTGCAATCGGTGTATCATTAGAAGTCACTTGTTTCATTATACGTCATAATTTCCAAGGCCTGTAAAATTAACATTGTTCTACCGATAGTAAGTCTGTCCAAGTCTGACATCAGACAGGTAATACTCGGACTATGCTGCTTTATTTTTTATCCAAGGTATCTGATGTTGAGGGTATCTTTGTCTAATTTCCTAAGGGCATTCTATCGACAGAGATCGCGTTTGATATCGTAGTCCATAGAAATGTTGTTTTTCTACGGAGCGGATTTCTTGGTAAGGCCATGTTGATTTGATTATATGGATGACATCCTCCGGGAGCCCCAAAACTGATGCGCGCGTGCGAATAAAAAAAAAGTTTTGCAAAAAAAAAAGTCATAATGAAATCTACGTGGTCATGAGGGTTGAACAAATGGGACAGAATATGGTTTGGCGAATAATCTAGTCTTCAAGTTTATTTCTTTACAATTTCGTCTTTTTTGTTTGATTTTGGCATTCTACGACATTGGTATAGTTTTTATTAATTTTTTTTGTAACTTATGGTATATTTTTGCTCATTTTGTAACTGTTTTGTACGATTTACAGTATGGTTGAAAACTTTTTTTTTGTAAACGGCCGAAAATTCATGCGCGCGCGGATGTCATCCATATAATCAAATCAATATGGCCTAAAGCCGTGTAAATGCATCCCAGATGTATCAGAGACCGGTTGCGCAAGGCGTAGCCTGATTGGTCAAGATAATATGGTTTGACCGGGGGTAGCGTCCCCTATCTCTTTCTGTCTGAACGTACAAGCGATCGGCTACGTACGGGGACAATGTCACCAACTCCTTCGGTGAGCTATACCTTGATTATTAATATCGATGAGCCGGCTACTCGTATTTAATTTCACACTACTAACATCGGTTTATCATTAGACGTCAAAATATAACAATAAACAAATAAAGCCAGAAGGTTAAGCCTCAAAATGACTCATACTGTAGAACAGCACAAGTAATGTATTGCTTTCGAATAATCAGGTATATTAGGTAGCTGTAGGCAGCTCAGCACAGGAGAACAGAAAACAATGGAAACCTTTATTGCATGAAAGGTTGGGAAAAGTCGTTAGGTTAACAATATTTATCATTTAAACTTTCTGTCAGCATTGAACAATCTCTGTACAAAAATGTATATTTGATAGTTCTGTAACATGCATGTCTTTACGTACATGTACATGTATAGTGTACACCACATCTACATTCATGTACATGTAACAATAACGTACTGTAAACGTGTTTATTTGGTAAACTTTGCAACTTAGGAACTGAGTGATTCTATATGTTATATAATGACTATGATAATGACTATAACTATGATTTTTGTGTACCCTTGATTATGACTTTGGAGATGATTACTAACTAAGTATGAGGCCAATCAGAAATCTTTTGACAAAATACAGTGAAACTACATATTTTTATCATTCCTGTTCTTTATTGGAACATCATAAGGATGACCTATATTGATTATAGCCGCAAAGTCATCTGTACGACAGTGAAAGAAGTCTGGAAGAGAAAGGCATGGATCAAATGCGGCCTCTAGCAGGACATTGAAGGACTGCACTGTTGTGTTGGCAATGCTTATACCTTCAAAGTTGTAATACCCTTTTGTTGCAACGCGTGACTTTAATTATTAGTGATTTGATTGCTGCTACAAGGAGGCTAAAATGGACTTAGAATTTTAGGCTAATTGAATGGTCATTGAATGTTTAGAGAGGTAAAATGCCTCCGTTTATTTGCAAAAATTAGGTATTTTGAATACATAACAGAACGCGTGTTTCATTTGGGGTCATTGGTGGTCATTTTTTTCTTTTACAGTTGGGGTGACGCAAATGTCTTTCATTCTTTCCACTCAAAGTTCATTTTTATTAACATGTTTTAAAGAAAAAAATCGTGCTACAAATATTGGTAAAACATTATGCCCCCACTGCATAAGTGGTTAATTATTCCAATGAATTACCAAATATGAAAAAAATAGAATCATGACAAATAAAAATTAGGAACTTCTGATTAGTTAACGTCATCTATCTATATTATAATACTATGCACACGTAAAATATGCTGATGATTTAATATTTATGTATATGGGCCAATTGGCTTGCCTTAAGCCTCGGTCACAACCCGCCGTACGTGCTTTTTGTCCGTACGTTTTTTTGGAGGCTACGTCTGCTACGTTTTTTCAGAAAACGTGAGGAAGGAGTGGCGTCGACGCACGTCACTCGCACGGTTGTGCAAGGTGTAAGAGTGTGGTCTGAACGCCACGTCTGGCAGTGAGCGGTTGCGTGCATCGTACGTTGCGCAAGTGGTAAGTGAGTTGTACGTGCTTTCAGCGTACGATCTCTGTGCGATTGCAACTTTACCGTAAGGAGGCCGTACTCACACGTGCTTATTCCGTACGGCACGTACGGGGCACGTGCGTCGCACGCACTCGCACGTACGGGTGATGAATCCGCAGACCGCACGTAGAAAAGCTTTGCATGCACTTCTACTACGGCGTGTCTGCGTGCTCCAAAATCCGTAGGACTCCGTACGGATGCCCTGCGTTTGCCCACGTTTTTGCACTTAGACAGCACGCAGAAGCACGTACGGCGGGTTGTGACCGAAGCTTTATTCTCAACAAAAAGTGCGATGTAAGTTTATAGTATAATACATTCATTTATGTCCATTGTTTTAGGCTACCACAAATGCCTACAATAGCTTACTAATAGGTAACTGCAAGAAAGGAAATAACATGGTTACACTTTGAAATCTATTGTTATACATACTATTGTATGGTAATAGATTGTATAAATCGATTGCCATTTAATAAATCGATTGATACATACTAATGTATGGCATACGGATATTGTTGTGCCTGACACACGGAACAAATGTAAGGCCTTTAACCACATTTTGTATTCGTTGGAAAACACATTGCTATTCAATCAAATCATGAAGCCTATCGACTTTCATTTTGTCTCAACAAAAACTTTGCGTATAACTAATAAATATTTCATGGTAAGATGGCGTGGTGATAGGTCATTCGCACTGCGGCTATAACTCTTCTGTAGCCCCACTGGGGTAATGTGGCTTATCGGCAGAACGTTCGGCTCAGAACCAAGAGGTCCAAAATTCAAGTCTTGCCTATATTTTGCCCTTGAAAAAATCACTTTACACGACTTTCGTTACTAAGGTTAAAGTGAGTATGTCTATTGTATGTTGATATTTTTGTGCTCTGCGTTGCTGGCATAGAAATTAGTTGAAAAAAAAAACTTGAGTTTGTGTAATTACGTCTTGTAATAAAATGTAGACAAAAACATCTCTTTAAAAAAATCCGCCTGTGAAAGTTAGACATCTAGGTAATACGATACGCAAAAAAACAGTTACTTAAGCAAACTGGGTATGATTTTAGAAACAGTCAGACGTTTCAGGTGGCATCCACTACCTGTCAGTGTCAAGGTAATAAAACATGACACTCGGCTTCTACGGTTTTGTATTCTGTCTGTCTGGTAAAGGTTCCTTTGTATTGTAACCTAGACAACAGAATACGTATGTATATTGTACAGGCGTCCTTGGCAGTACATCTGTCACCATGATCGTCCTCGATTGTTATCGCTTACCCTCTGTATAGTATATAATACCCTCTGTATAGTGTATAATTAGTATAAAGAGAGATACCCCAAAATAACAGGATACTGCAAATGGACGGTAGTTGATTGCTGATTGAAGTCGATGATCCCAGTGTTGATGTTACAGAGGTGAGAATTTGAGTGTAGAATTATGTATATTGACTGAAAGGTAAACGTTGGAATAATTTACGTTGGTGAAGACTTATACTTATCACTAAATGATGCAAGTCACCGAGTTGGGTGGTTTCGGCGCAAGCAGTTTAGACGTTAGCCGAATGAAATTTTTGACAGAACCACATTTTCGCTGTACGGCTGTAGGATTGTACTAAACAATGTATTATTCTAAATGGCACTAGACAAGCTTTGATAATACGAAATGATGAAAAAAAGCAAGATTAATTATCAAATATTAACGGAGACATGCTTGACCAAAGTTAAGTATACGCACCTTTAAAAAGTGGATTGACATATTCCTACTTTTCATATATGCAGTTGTTTCGCTGTCTGAGGTACATCATCATGGTGTTCAGCAGATTACACACAGTCTTTCTTCTCGCAGTCTTCCTGTCAGGAGCAGCAGTTTATCACGTACAGGTTTGTAAAGACTCTATATCTTAGGCTAAGGTGATTAACTAAGAAGACCATTATTGCTCTTTCAAATGTTTCATCTCTATTTCTTATCAGTCGTTTCGGATTTTTGATTTTAACTTTAAACTACCATTGTCTTTTATTTTCAAGCAAAATAATTGGGCCACCATTTTTAGGCCACAACCTCTGCCAAAACAGAAGGTAACACATATGAACGTGACGATGTTACAGAACATCACTATGGAAAGTGACGAAAAGGTATGTAGATTTTCTCAAAAAAAAAAACAACAAACATAGACGCTGGGTGCTGTTATATGTAGGGAGGGGGCTGGGTAATTTGCATTCCTTTCTTACCTAAAGGCCGCAAGTGCCGAGCGACTGAACATTGGTTAGATCTCTTGATACATTCTGTAGTGAATGAACGAAGTTTTAAACTTTATGCATGTTTTATTGTGGCATCAAAGCATAGCTTAGAACTTATGAAAAATGGCAATTTGTGTTACACAGAGACTAAGACCTAATGTCTGTGCATCATTAAAGTCTTAATACACTAAATGTTTGATCTGTGCGGGATATATAACTACGTTTTATTTCAGGTTATAATGATGGAACGTAGTGCCTAATTGCAGCCTAACCACGTGCCATGCACCTAAACTTAGGAAATGACGGATTTTAAAACCGTTACGGAAAGTGGGCAGACTTCATCAGGAACTCAACATCCATGGTACAGAACTAACGTCTCTGAATGGAACAACACTGGCAACATGTTACCAAGGTACGGCACGTAAACAAGACAACTTGCTCTGCCTTTCTAGCCAAGAATCTTTTGTTGATTTTTAATTTTATTTTCTTTTAGATCACTTTATTGAACATTGCAGTGGGTCCACTAAATTACGTCCAATTTACACAGTTTAAAAATAATTCACTATATGAAACTGTATTTTACATAACAAAATTTAAAAAAGACGGTGGTTAAAATGGCAATGGTTAAAACGACACTGCACATCAAGATATACCTTGTAGTAAATATTCATCTGATCGAATTAAAAAGTACAACAATATTAAGGTCTGCTGTGTTAAGTTGTCAAGCATTTTTGAGTAAGCTGCACATGTACGGTATACAGGCGAGTTTCTGTATCTGTTGGTTCTTGTTATGGGGTTGGATAGTTACCCTCCATGAAAATGGGGGTATTGTTTTTACTCCGTTTCATGTTTGGTCTGATATCTGAAGATCGGAGAGAAGGAACTGTACGATATTTGGCAGATTGATGGATGGGGCCTTGGAGATTGTGTAGGTTGACTTTGAGCCCCTGGTGATTGACCTTGGTACTGCAGTTTAATTTTTTTTATTCTGTTGTTTACGCGTTATGGACTGTTTGTGCGATATTAAGGTAGCATGTAGTTGTTATTACCATGGTTTAGTGGTTTAAATTTGGGCTTCCTAGCTGTTTGCATTTGATATTTACAATATGTTTAAAGTTGGTATTTTTGTGTTGAATGTTTGGAAAACCTGGTGGGTCGTTTGGTATAATATTTGGTATGCGGGTAGTTGTTGAGTCTCTTTGCGTTTTAGAGTGCATTAGCAGGTTGTATATTTTTATTGCTTAGTTTAAAAGGATTTCTACATTATCACCCCTATTTTATAGTAGTGTGGTCTTTGTTGACCCCAATTGGCACACAGTGTATCTATTTTTAGCTCCTGTTTGACAGGCTATATATTTCTTTGGTCTGGTTATTTTTGGGCTACTGACCTGCCGGCCTTGCTAATGGGGCGGTTTGTTTGTGTTGTGATTGAGAGGTCAATGACCTCACCTCTGCAGGATTGATATCTGTGCCTCTGTACCCCCCCCCACCAACCTCTGTTACCAATTAGTGATGTAAATAAACTACCTCCGACCGCGTGGTCGGGGCCAGTCCTGAGTTGTATATCTGGGAGTGAAGTCGTCCCTCTCTCTCGTGACCACGTAACATCAATTTGCTCAGTTAACAAAGAGATCAGAGTAGGATTCTTGCATTACTAATAGCTATGAAATGATATATATGGAATAAAGTATACCAAACACCTTGCAGGCTGCTCCATCAATTCTTTACTTCTTTCTTTCAATTCAGAACATACAAGTCTCTAAGTACTAAAACTCGCTTGAAAGTTTATCTGGGTTGGTACTTACATGATAAAAATTAAAATTGTACCAACACAAAGCAACTCCCTCATTATTCATGGCCATATAACGTCCAATTAAATTTAAACCCAGCTGTCATGTTTTAACAATGAACACATGTGATAACATAAAAAAGAACCCTAACAACACCAACCTCGTTCATGGAGGGAAGATGTCTATTGCTTGTTTGTGACTGTTTCTAGTTACTCGGCCAGTGATCTGTATTTAGTGGGTGGTAACCAGTCTCTGAATTCGGAACTAAGTAGAGTTCTGCTGTTACCTCAGTGTTGTAATATTGTAATCAGTTGTTGCATGCTCGCAGTTGTTGCATGCTCGCAGTTGTAACTCACGATGCAGTGTTTGCTGCATTAGTGTGTAGTTTCGAATGTCGTCTGCTAGTATGCACGGCACAATTTACTACTTTTACCACGTAGCAGTTTAAATATTTATAGGTAGTGTATTATTACAAAACGACACTCTCGCGATACATCAATATCAGTTAACAATTTCTTTGTAATGGACCATGTGGTAGAGAAAATTAGATGTGTATGTTTGTGTGCAAATGTTTACGTGTAACCCTATTAATCAATTATTCCCTTTTTACACAGTACTGGCCATTGTCAGCCTCACCTAAACGTTGCGTTTCTGAAGGTTCACAAATGCGGTTCTTCTACAGTAGCCTACCTGATTAATCGATTCGGTTATAAGCACAAGTTAATTGTTGCTTTAGCACCGACAAGTGCCCACTCCATCTTAGGAAGCTTTGGAACCATTAAGTAAGTCACCAAAACTTGAATAGTCCATGCCAGTAAATACTGGCAACATAAAAAATATTAGCCAGCAATATCAATCTTGTCTTGAACACACAATGAATTTGACGGGCCTCGCTTTCGTGATCACGCTAGGCAGTGTTCTCGCGAGAGCACATTTCAATATAGCACTTTGTTGTTGAAATGACGTCTGTATAATATATAATCACATGCATTTTGCTGTGGCTAATCTAAAGGGCAAAAAACTAGTCGTTTCGTTTCATTCGAGTATATTCATCCGCACATTTTAAAAACAAATTAGTTAAACAACACGTAGAAAAGAAAACGTGATACAAGCACTTGTTGTTTTTAGTAACTATGATGTTGATTTTTTTCCAAACCATTTTGATAACATGTTCAATAGTTGTTGCCGTGCATTGTACCAAATGCAATTGTTGTGCAATTGTTGAATTCTCTTTTGTATAATGATTTCAACCATGTTGATTCGATTATATGGATGACATCCGCGCGCGCATAAATTTTCGGCCGTTTCCAAAGAAAGAAGTTTTCAACCATACTGTAAAGCGTAAAAAAATTTACAAAATAAGAAAAAATATATGCCGTAATTTGCGAAGAAAAATCGGAAAACGATACATATAATGCCAAAATCAAACGAAAAAGACGAAAATGTAAGGAGTAGAATTTAAAGAGTAGGATTTTCGTCATAACATACTCTGTGGCATTTGTTCAACCTTCATGACAACATCGGTTTCATCTTAAAAGCGTTTTTCTATTCGGAGGCTAGCAACAGTTTTGGAGAAGATCAGTTTTCAGAGGACGTCATCTATATAATCAAATCAACATGTCCTTATCATAAAAACAAACTATGCATACACCCATGTTGTTGCGTACAGTGAGAGCGACTATAAGCATCCACCTTGCGGAAAACGGTGGAACATCTTTACTCTCCATGCAATGTACAACAGAACACGCTTCCACCAACTCATGGATCCCAATACACGGTACGTGGTCTAAATATGGCGTTCGCTGTCGCGTGACTAGTTAACCCTAACTAGACTAGGGAAAGGGCCTGCGCCAACTTTGATGTCGATGACGTCAGAACGACTTGGGCTAGGGCCACCAAACTTGGTGACTTTGTTAAGGGCAGCATATGATTAAGTAGACCTTAATATAATAATATAAACACTTTTGTTAAACTTGATACTATTAAATTTTTAGAAAACCGTTTTAGGCAATAAATCACATGAATGACGTCATAATGACGTCATAAAACGTCATAATAATCGAAATTGTTGATATGATTGATTATTATTATTAAACAATACTCAAAAGATTTGGCGGTCATACGATATACCTGAAAGGGGGAGTGCGAAAAATCCTGGTCTGAATAGGGTTAAGTGATTTCGTACATACTCTTTACTTTTATTTTCAAGGTATGTTACTATTCTACGAGAACCACTACGACGGCTGCAGTCTGCTTTCCAGTACTTTCATCTTGAAAGGAGATTCCCTGGTCTCAAGGAACAGACTCCCCGTGGGATTTCTTACGTAACATCGTATCTTAAGAGACCTGAGTTTTGGGATCTGCGATTCCGTCCACCTCAATCCAAAGTAGACAGAGAACATTTTTGCTTCAGGAACTGCATGGCCCGCGATTTGGGACTCAAAGAGAACGATTATGACAACTTCCTTGCTGTTCAAGACTTCATACAAGGCATAGACAATGACTTTACAACAGTGATGATCTTAGAGTATCTGCCAGAATCCTTAGTTCTGTTGAAACGGCGAATGTGTTGGACGTTTCACGATATCCTTCACACGACGTCAAAAAAACAGCGATATAGTCTGAAGGCAAACATCACAGGTCATATGAAGGGCTGGTTTTACAAACACAACTATGCCGATGTCATGTTATACAGGCACTTCAAAGCCTCATTCCAGAGGCAGATCAAGAAAGAGGGCGTTGATTTTCTACAGGAAGTTCAATATTTTAAACGCGTCAATCAAGACGTCTCAATCTTCTGCCGCTCTATTAAACAACATACTGCAAGAAACATGACTGTACAGGCAAGCAAGTGGAGTGAGGCTTTCTCTGTCAACAGCTCATTTTGTAAGAGTTATAGTGCGGGCAGAAAATATTGGTATCCACTACTGCAATCGGTGTATCATTAGAAGTCACTTGTATCATTAGAATTCATGATTTCCAAGGCCTTTAAAATTAATATTGTTCTACCCATAGTAAGTCTGTCCAAGTCTGAGATCAGACAGGTAATACTCGGGTTATGCAGCTTTGCTTTTTATCCAGGGTATCTGATGATGAGGGTA
>NW_017802747.1:346867-371254 GCF_001625305.1 Branchiostoma belcheri
TTTGCAAGAATGCATTTCATAGACAATTTGTTGTTTTATATTCTATGTAAATTTCAAGTAAATAACTAGTTTGATTTGGAACTTATGTCAGTTAAAAAATAGCACAAAATGACATATTATCAAAATAACGAAAACTGACCCACTTTAAAGGACAAGTGCGTAGCAACAAAACAAGAACCCAAACTTTGCAAGCATGCATTATATAGACAATTTGTTGTTTTATACTTCATGTAAATTCCAAGTAAAGAACCAGTTTGGTTTGGAGCTTATGTTAGTTCAAAGATAGCACAAAATGGCATATCATCAAAATAACGAAAACTGACCCACTTTAAAGGACAAGTGCGTAGCAACAAAACAAGAACCCAAACTTTGCAAGCATGCATTATATAGACAATTTGTTGTTTTATACTTCATGTAAGTTTCAAGTAAAGAACTAGTTTGGTTTGGAGCTTATGCTAGTTCGAAGATAGCACAAAATGACATACCATCAAAATAACGAAAACTGACCTACTTTAAAGGACAAGTGCGTAGCAACGAAACAAGAATCCAAACTTTGCAAGCATGCATCTGATGCCCCAGGAGTGGTTTATTATGCAGTGTAAATTTCAAGCAAAACATCCTCCTCTTTTGGGACTTACAGTGCTTCAAAGTTTGGCAAAATTTCAGTTTTTTTACACCCTTAACCCTCAACAGTACACCTTCCCGGACTGATTAATCTGTACACCTGGGGTCCGCGCGGACCCCAGAGCTTTTTTTTGCTAATGTTTAGAAATTATCAACATGCTACCAGCTCAATTGTTTTGCAAACTGATGTGGGAACCTCTGTGTCCACATTACATACAAAAATCATACATTTTGAACTTTTTCTATTTTTTGGTGAAGAAAAGAAGACAAGACGAAATACCCGATTTTTAAACCCATTTCAGACTGAAGGGGCTTTTGAGGCCCAACTTTGATCTCAGATAGCGGCTAGACGGCTTGCGCTAGAAGTATCAAATTTGGAGACCTTTCCTAAAATGTCTCTGGAAAAAAGTTCATATTAGTTTAATACTTGTAAGTAGATGTTTTTTGTGTTACCATGGCAACGGGTTTCTAGCAGGCAGTTTTTTTGAAAATAGAAGTAATTTTGGTTTAAACATAAAAATTTTCTGAGTTTTATATTAAATTACACTTCTTTTCCAACATTAATAACAGCTTACATAATCAAATATAAGTTAAATCATTTAATATGCATAGAATATGCTAATTTGATGACGTCATTGGTCAAAATCCAATATGGCGGGCAATATCATTAGCTCTGACGTCATATGTCGTCATAATTACACCAAAGTTATTAAAATTTAATTCTATTACTACACCATTCTCTGAAAACTTGGTAGACATACGTTGAGTGCATAAAAACATATAAAAACGGAAATAAGTTAATGTATAAGAACGCCAGTGTATCCATTATGATCAAAAGCCGACTGGGGTCCGCGCGGACCCCAAAAGAAAATCAGATATAATTTTTTTTATAAATGGTAGAAACTGAGTTTTCTGTACTGTATTGAGAGACAACTTTGTGGGTGACAATTACCTAAAATTTCAGAAAAATCTTTAGAAACAAAAAAGATATTACATAATATATAATGCTGGGGTCCGCGCGGACCCCAGGTGTACTGTTTGGGGTTAAAACAGTGCATTGTATTCAGAGTGCCCAAGACCTCAGATTTTACTGAACATTGGCTTTACTGCTATTTTATACAAGTTTAGGCATTGCTCTGATCAGCACATCTTGCTCTTGTCGTTACGCTAAAGCACTGATCAGTTATAGTGCCCTAAAGTTAGCCAATTTCTATGTTTTGTACATGCCAAAATCTGGACAAATGTCCTGAAAACTTCTTTGGCCCGTTGCCATGGCAACAAGGGGTTCTGAGCAAAAAGAAAGCTATTCTGAGGGGTTATGTACCAAGTACTATCACTGTGCAAAAAATGAGCCAAATCGATTTTTTGACCGGTGCCACCATTGTTTGATCCTTACAGACATTCACTCTTAACCATTAGAATCGCCAATTTTACTAAAATGGAATATGTACACTGACATAAACATAATGTTTGAACAGCAAAATTACATGTACTTAAAGTACATGCAGGGAATGTGTTGCTCTCTTGAGTCTACTTAGCAATTGTACTGAGCTCTGCTTGTATACATTTCAACGCAAAAATCTTGTTGTCCTCTGGATGGAAACTTTTATTGACATTACATGGCAAAAGGTTATATATTAACAAGAGCTATCGTTTCAACATTTTGTCAGGCATTTTAAAAAACCTCTGTACAAAAAAAAACGTGTAAGTTCCACGGCACACTTATACACGAGTACTGCACATAACATCTAACTACATGCACACGCAACAGTTACTGTTTACTTTTGTATTTAATAAACTTTGTACTTATACACAAGGGCTGTAAAAGACACCTGTCACAGAGTTGGTAACGTCCAATTCTAAACTGACTTTCAACGAAAAGTGCCAATGGAACCTGAAGATCCTTTGTCACATATGATGGACACCGAACAAAACAGCCTCCATAGCACTAGGGTAACATGCCAGGATCCATTCTAGTACATAACATTTCATTTACTATTTACAATGTCCCACTTTTCCTGATTTCAAGATATTACCAGGTGCATCATGTGATTTTGTGATGGATTCCCCTAACAGGTGCTCATTCTCCTGTATAGCCAGGTGCAGCAGATTTTCTGTCAAAGATCCCCTCCCATGACTGTTGCCCCTTGCGCTACATACACAGGTGCAGCAGGTGGTTCTGTAATGATTAAATTCACTCCCCTAAAGGATGTTCCACCTCCTGTATAACCAGATGCAGCAGGTGTTTCTGTTCAGCTGTCATGTGTGACCTGTGAAACAGAAAACAGTATTTTTACAGGCTAAACTTAAAGACAAAATATATGAAAATTTAAAATATATAAAATATAAGTAAACATGCAAATGTTCAATAATATAAAATTCTGACCTAAGAACTGTAAGGCATAAATATATCATCCTCACTTGGAACAACTACAAATTGAGGGCCACAGTTAGACCTATATTGGGCCAGGAAAAAACATGTTGTATTTCGTGTTTTCTGACCGACCCTTCCAAGCCTTTTTTTAATCGGCTGCTGGTAAGGTTATGAGATTTTTACTCTGACATCTGATTTCCAGATCCTCTGAATTTTTAAATGTCAACGCATTCTCAAAAGAAGTTTTTCTTCAATTGGATGAAATCTGTTAAGCAAACTGATGAAAAAGAATCCATGAGATTGTTAAACATCATTTGTTGGATCAGTAAAATAGTATTATAGACTTTCAAAACTGGATAAAAATTTTAACTAAAACTCTTATCCAGTTATTATGTAGTCATATTTTGTGAGGATCACTGTCGTCCCACTTGCATTGCATTGTCACAATGTGAATAATCAAATCATTGACAAGTACATGTAATGCTTCACCATATATAATCAATACATGTTAATATGTATAAACTAAATAAAGTAAGACATTCGTGTGCATAAAAACACATGAACTACATGTCATGTATATACAAGTATAAAGAAAGAATGTTGTAATACTTTCACCACTGTGGAGTGTAGTAACAAGAAGACTTCCTCACTCAGGCAGTTAACTGAAACAGAAAAATATGAATCAAGGAATGTATTCTAATCTATAATATTAAAGTGATAACTTCAATAAACATTCCATCCAAACACACACACACACTAACACACATGCAAACACACACACACACAAACACACATGCACACACACACACACACACACACAAACACACACAAACACACACACACACACATGCACACACATGCACATACATGCTCGCACACGCAAACGCGCACGCACACACACACACGCAATGTGTCATACATGTATACAGAGTAGTAACAAATACACTAACACACACACACAACAAACCTTTAAAGCCACTCTAAATGGTTAACAATCTATTAAATTTAATTCAACATAGCATTCACATCCATTATCATTTGTCTGCATTTCAGCACCAAGGAGAGAATCTCATTATTTTGTTTCAATGGGCTAAGTAAAAGAAATAAACTTAAGTCTTGTAACAGTAAGCAAAATTAAAATTGAAATGCCAGTGTTCAATGGTTCAATATACTAGGCAATACATAGTCATATACTAGACTAGTACAACAGAGGGGGGGTGTATACACCATATTGGAAACATTCAAACATTGTAAAATGTAGGTGAATATTTTGCAAGATGAATAGTAAAATACATGTATTCCTCACTTCTTCCATGACAGGACAGTCACTGCAATAATGTGTGATTAGCTTGCATACTATTGCTTCAAACCCATTTGCATGTGTGAAAAAGAAGAACCTGACTAAAGGAACAACAGAAGAACATATAGTATATTTGTTGGAGGATGATTGAATAAAATTAGTCAGTGTTACTTAATATGTCACTCACTAAGTTTCATATTTTGTATCAACCACTGACATATTGGAAGAAACAATACACTGAAATTCATTTTATCATTAACTACATTATTTGTCTATTACTCATATGTGCAACATTAAATATTCAATAAATTAAGAGAATTTCCCACTTGAGCTAAAATGGACACAACTATTGAGTTAGCCAACACACACTGTATGTGTTTGTTTGGTAAGTAAACTTTAAGATCACATGACTGGTAAATATTAACTAACTCCAGCAGCCAACTCTACCCAGCATTCCATGCCCACAGTACAGGCAAACAATGGCAAAATGGCTGCCAGAAGAAGTTTAAATAACGCCAACTCCACCGATGAAGGTAAAAGAATAATTTGTTTACAGAATTTATATGCTGAATGCATTATTTATTATGGTTTTAGTATGGATCTATTTCCACACAAAAAAAACATTATGGTATTACTGGCAAAAAAGAGAAATACTATACAGGTTAAAGTTCATTTGGAAAAGTTGGCAAAGATACAGATTGATTTTTTTTTTAAATAATGACATTTCACGGTGGTAAAATCTGGGTTGCAAAGTTCCCACATGCCATAGAACCCGAACTGTGTTCGATCTGGGCAATTCGAATCGAACCCGCGTTCTATTTCGGGGTCACCTGCGGTCATTTACAGTAAAGCGGCAAAACAAGCCCTTCTGTCTCTGTGCCGTGCAACAGATTAAAAAAACACACTTTTCTATAGATACAAACAGTTTCCTGGACAGTATATGTCCGCTATCATTTTTTTGTGGACATGTAACATGTAGCGAAGCTACTGTCGTATCCTTGGGTGACCTTGAATACTGTAATGATTCTTTACGCCAGTACGAATAACACAATGCAGACTTTTGGTCGACTTGACATGTCTGCAAAACTCGTTTTAACCTGCAAGCACGGAAAGTCAAGCATACCCCATTCACGGCTCAAAATGACCGTAACGGTTGTCCCGAAAATCGTGTTTTAGGGATTTTTGAAAAATGGCCTCAATCTTGAATTATGGGTAATTTAGTGCGAAAAATGTAAAAAAAAGATCATTTTTTCACCAATATGTCGAGAAAAACTAGACTTAAAATCAGAAATTAAAAAATCCTTAAAACACGATTTTTGATCTTATTCCTAGTCGTCGAAAAATATAAAAATCGGGAATCTGGGGTAATATACGTAGCCAGGTTAAAACGATGTTTGCCTAAAAACATGACATGACTTGTGGTCGGAAACCCGAAAAAAATCGTCTTTCGGAGTGAAATTTTGAAAAATCAATGATTTAACATAAAAGTGAGCTAATATTAAAAGGATGTTAAGGCAATAATTTCATTTTGATTTGACAAAATTTACCATTAAATCCTTTTTGTTTATTTTCAAGTGTTTTACTGGTAGGCCAAAATCGGCCAAAATCGCGTCTTGTAACCCGATACCTTTTAGAACGCGCCTAGCAATGGGAAAGAATACCGTAGTGACAGACCGCCGTGTTTAGGTTGCACTATTTCTCCATGACTAGCTGAAACACATACCGGTCCACCACAGATAAGTAGCTGATGAATTTTATTGCTACAAGAATTTCTGTATTTCAGAAACAGGCAAATACTTTGTTTAGCAACAGGTAAACAAAAACGAGTGTTTATACCTAGTAACTCACAAACTACTTTAAATATAAATGCCATAATTTTTGGTGCTGAGAAGGACCTTAAATTACAACTGGATGAATAGGTGGTAAAACTACTTGTTTGTCACGTTAGTAAAAAAAAAAAAAACTCTGACTCATAATACCTCCATGTTTAAGGCCACACCAATTTCATCTTTTCTGACTTTGCAATAATAAAATGGAGCAAACTCATACCTTTGACAACTTTACAAGTTACAAATTATAAATTTGTGTAAATATTAATTACATGTTACGATTATCATATGTATTACTTAATATATTAGTTCATATTCTCGACTCAACAATATTCCTCTCTCAAAAAAAAGGCTTTTTTAGCATTTCACTAATTTGGTACTGATTTGAATAGTTTTGTTTAATGATGTTTACACACAGTTTAATGATGTTTACACACAGTTACAGATGCTGCAAAAATGGAATTTACAGTACTTTTGTTTCACAAAGTGTCCATTATGTAGAAATGTACATGTACATACCTGGTACTGCACATGTAGGTCAGCAGCTCTCTGATAGTATGACATAGCTTGGTCTGGTTCTTTCAGACCCTACAACACACAGGTACATTATATATGGCTCAATTATAAAACTACTGTGCAGTCTGTCACACAACATTTCTCTCTACAAAAGCAAGGCAACCAAACAATAAGTTGATTGTCTTATCATAACATGAATGAACATATAGTGACCACTTCAACATACTGGCACAAAAGCCAAGAAAAAGTACATTTTATATAATATAGAAGCCATATAGATGAATGCAATCCTTACCCTAAGAGCGTTTCCCAACTCCAAGCATAGACAGGCAGCCATGGCAGGTTGTGTCTGCTCAATATAAACCTGGTGTTAAAAAAATTGAACAAGTTGAATCTTCCTTATTAAACTTCATAACAACATTTACAGCATATTTAACTAACTGACTTCATTTTGTTGTGACAAGGTCTTAAAGTATGCATAATTACATGTATATTACTTCTGTGGCTTAGCAGTTTAAATGTAGGTGCAGGTTAGGTGCTGTTTAAATACTAGTACCTGTACAAATCCAATTTTACCTGCACTATATAACCTGCATATGCAAAGTACATGGACCAGTACAGGTTAGGTGCAGGTATATGTCAGAAATACCTGCACAGCTCCAATTTTACCTGCACTATTAAACCTGCATATACACAGTTCATGGACCAATACAGGCTAGGTGCAGGTATCCAAAATACCTGTACAGCTCCAATTTTACCTGCACTAACCTGCATATACCCAGTACATGGACCAGTGCAGGTTAGGTGCAGGTAGACATCAGAAATACCTGCACAACTCCAATTTTACCTGCACTAACCTGCATATACCCAGTACATGGACCAGTGCAGGTTAGGTGCAGGTATCCAAAATACCTGCACAGCTCCAATTTTACCTGTACTTACCTGTGTATATCCAGTACATGGACCAGTGCAGGTTAGGTGCAGGTAGACATAAAAAAAAAAAGGTCTGCACAGCTCCAATTTTACCTGCACTAACCTGCATATGCCCAGTACATGGACCAGTGCAGGTTAGGTGCAGGTAGACATAAAAAAAAAGGTCTGCACAGCTCCAATTTTACCTGCACTAAGCTACATATACCCAGTACATGGACCAGTGCAGGTTAGGTGCAGGTAGACATCAGAAATACCTGCACAGCTCCAATTTTACCTGCACTAAGCTACATATACCCAGTACATGGACCAGTGCAGGTTAGGTGCAGGTAGACATAAAAAAAAAGGTCTGCACAGCTCCAATTTTACCTGCACTAAGCTACACTGCCAAGACATTCTTTAGCTACCTTTGACAACACTACAGTAATCTTTTTCATGGCAGTCTTACAGAACATAGAATTATATTTCACATATCAGCTAGTTGATGGTGTCAGCCTCAAAATGAAAGAAGACATCTTTGAGGATCTTCTCACCTTGATGGCGAAGTTGTAACAGTTCATGGCAGCGATGAGATGCTCCTCGAACCCGGGACACTTCAGCGTCTGATTAGTCCACTCTGCCTCCAGGAAAAGCCGCGCCGCTTCTACCAGCACATGGGCCTCTCCCGGGGAGTTGGACAGCGTCTACTCACATCTGTGGGCCGGGTATGTACAAGAGTATGACCCGTAATGGACTGTCCCATTCAATTGTGGGGAAAACATGTAAGAAAGAAGGTGTGAAAAGTCACCTGCCTGAGTGAAACCGCATCAAAAGCACACATTTGTAGGGTCACTCTGCTTCTAAACTCCCCATTTTGTTGATTTAAAAAAAATCCTACACTGCTGACGGCATCTAAATGCTAGCACAAACTTTCAGAAGTAACCTCTGACCTCTATCACCAGCTGATGATAGCATGGAAACTCAGGACTTCTTTTCTGGCCTGGACACCCCAAACATGGCACACCATTGTGTTTATATAATCAAATGCAAATAACCCTTACCTAAAACATCCAGCTCCATTTTACACTGTTTTTGTACATGCAGTTTCGTAACGGGGGGTGCCCTAATTCCGACCCATCCCTAATACCGAACTAGTTTGAAAAATCCTTGTTGCGGCGTTATGCATGGGAGCACGTGCCTAAAAATAATCACAGGAATGGACTATGTTTTTGTGTTGATATTGGCAATCTCACAAAGTTTGTTTTAGTCACTACACTCCGACAACAGACGAGTGAAAAATCTGTGTGAATTCAACGCTAGTTCGGGGGTTGACGAGCGTTTCAAAAATGCAGGTTTTGCTTTTCAAACAGCCACTTTGGAGCAAGTCGCGTAATCGTAAAAAGAGGACTTGTTTGGGACAGAAAACATTTGTAGATTGTTTTAGTCATAATATGTGTATTATTATTATGGGTTCACCACACCACGAAGTGGTGGTGAACCCATATTGCTTTTTCTGATGTTTCTTCTTCTCCTTCTCCTGCCATTTTTTTAAATGGATTCAGCTTCTTCATTTTAGGGCCTAAGGTCCTGAAATTTGGTATGGAGGTACAGTGGGCAAATACCCCTAGGCGTTTTTTAAATTTTTGTGATACAGGCTTTTAGAATGGTTTTATTTGACTTTTTTGGCTGTGTTATAGCAAATGTATTACTGTGTTAGTGTGCCGTGTTTACCACGTCTGGGCATGAGTCATCACAATGGAATGTAGGGCATCAACCAATAGGCATGCAGCTTTCCTCTATACTTCTTGCTGATTAGCTGTTGGGATTTAACTTGATTAACACCTGCACAGAGCATTTCCACCTGCACAGAGCATTTCTTGCTGATTGGCTGTTGGGATTT
Organism: Branchiostoma belcheri; assembly: GCF_001625305.1. Classification (NCBI taxonomy): domain Eukaryota; kingdom Metazoa; phylum Chordata; class Leptocardii; order Amphioxiformes; family Branchiostomatidae; genus Branchiostoma; species Branchiostoma belcheri. Next base: position 356,320 of record NW_017802747.1, read on the forward strand.
AACTTGATTAACACCTGCACACTCGGAGCATTTCCATACTGACAGTATGTCTTTATTCAAGTGTTTTGGTAGGTATACACCTATTTCAAGCTTTTCTGCTCCAGCATTGGAATGCGGGGCATGTAACGTTTTTTTTATTTATTTTGAAAATCAACAGTTTGCATTATGCAATTAAATATCCTAACCAATAAAGTAGGGAATAGCTATCCAACTGTTGTTTTAGTTGTATGTTACTTCATATTATAGTTATATCAATGTAAATCATTGTTTTCCCTTGTGTTTCTCATTCTTTCCTTGCCATGTCGTAAAATGTGGTGAACCCATCGTTGTATTTGCTCCAAAGCAAATATTGGCCTTTCTAGTTTCTAAACTCTCTTCTCAGATCGACCTGTGTTAAACACTAGGTCGGAATTAGGGCACCCCTGTTGCGATAGAACGTTCCACCGGTAAAATGACCAAAAAAACTGCCGTGCGTTTCGTGAACCATTACGATTGGGTGCAAGCCGCTACACTCAAGTGAAATACACAGCTGTGCAGCTTTAATCGTTGTGATCTTTATCTGTCAATATTATATCTCATGTTGCGCGGGTTTTTGGTCAGATAATCTATTACCAAAGGTCTGTGCGTTTGCATGGAACATAGCACGGAATTAGGGCACTCACTGTTACCCACTTGGGGCCCTCTAGGCATGCGCATATTCCGGCATTAAAGCAGTGCCCTAAAGGCTTGTATTCAGTACACTTCTCCAGCAGTATTAACTTGTCTCTCTAGTGCTGTAAGTCAGGGCTTACACTAGAATACATGACTACTGTCTAAAAAAGCTGGGCACCTCATTTTTGACAGGTGCACCTAGATATTTGTGTAGGGTAAATAACATAGAGAAAGACATGTACATGTATATACATGTAGCTCAAAGCTGAAGACAGTAACCTTTTCTGAAACTGTTGAGCTAGACTTTTTGCTTTTTTTTTTTGTCAGTGTCCCTGACATGCCTAGCATGTGGAAAAATTTATTATGACACAAAAGTAAGCACAAACATTCTCTCTCTCTCCAGTTTATCGTCAGTTGTGCCCATAACCCAGGGTTAGACGTGCTTGCACTCTGATGCTGGGGCTTGATGGCAGCTCCCATTTGCCTTTGCCCTGTGATTCTTGGGCACAGCACAAGCAACATTCACACACAATCACACTGAAAACACAACTTCAGAGTGGGCAAAAAGGAAACCAGTTGACAAGGTCCCTTAGACCTACTGACAGATAATGACTATTGTCATACCTTGCCAATTAGCCAGGCAACAGAAGCCAGCATGGTGTGGGTTGTCATGTTCTACATCTTTGGAAAGACTTCCTGTAATAAATTAAGATATCCATTGATGTATTGGAGGACAAGGTTGTAAGATTCAGTGGCTCTATATTTGCTGTGGGTCACAGTCCCACGGCTTCCTGCTGTCTCAGCTACTCTTACACCCACCTTTAATAGTCATTACAACGCTTGCTCGAAATTAGTTGACTCTTCAAACTCCTTCAATTTATTTCAATTTCTCTAAACTTATAGACCAACAAAAAAAAAATTCCTCTTGTAATTTCCCAAAACCCACAAATTTTGGAAAAGGTGAGACATTGCATCTCCCATGGTTTCGTTACAGAACAAGTCAAACCCTTCAGACATAGTTTTAGACATGTATTTGTTATAGTCTGAGCTACCTTTATCATGTAGACTTTAGTTATTTCATACTCTATTTCATTGTTCTTTTATGTTTTGTAATTTGCAATTAGCCTTTGGGCACGAATTTGCCATAAACTTTTCATTAACTTCTGCATTTAGATAGATTATCAGGTGGTAGAAACAGAAACTTATTGTTTGCAAAATTCTGGAAGGGGACATTCAGGACCATTCCAAGAAGTGGTCACAGGCCATATGACTGTCTGACAGAAGAACCCATTGTCTCCAGAGTTGACATCCTACTGATTCCTAGATGTCCCTGTTCAAGGTTCCTGGTTCAAGGTGTGTGACTCACGGGGAGTGATGGTGGCCTCATGTCCAGTCAACTGCACTTTGAGCAGGCTCTCTTGTAGGACTTTTGCATGACTTTGCAGTGGGCTAAACAACTTGTCTTCTTTCATGCAAAACTTCTACTAGTATGTAGAGAAGCCTTAAGTTGAGGGAGTAAACTTATATATGCCTTTGGCCAAATTCAGAAGAGCGGTCAACTGTTATACCGAGTGTAACAGCGAGTATATATATATATATATAGGCGTCACTAACGACCCGCCCAAGTGATCCTGGATCTTTTGGGTGAATCGGTTTGTGCGCTGGTTGTGAGCTGACACGCTGCGCGAGCGGCGCGAGTTCGATTCCCGGGGGTCAGAGTCAACCTTCGAGTTAATGTTACTCTTTTCTCGTGTTACTAAACTATACAGATACAGACATCTTCTTGGTAGCACTTACCAAACTGCTCACTAGCCTCAGCAACATTGGGTTTTCGCAGGAATTGTCTAGAAAATTTGTGGCACAACACTGTCTTCTTCTTCTTCCGGTAATGTCCAACTGCCGACTCCAACTGTTAAAATTCTGTATCTTTTTGCGTAGATTACATACTAGTACTAACAATTTGTACTAGTAAGCTCAGCAATGATTTTAATTGTTGACACGTGATTGCTGGTCTGGACATTTCTGAGGTCCAGGAATTCCCTAATAACACTTGATACATATCTTTTCTCTTGAACATGTATATGTTTATGTATGACAATTGTTATACACCCTTTGCTATAAGTATACTACTGTACAAGTTTTGGGGCGCTAGTATAATATTTCCTTTGCAGAAATATGTGAAGTTATTGGCTAAAATCATAGCGGAACGCAATGAAAGGCGTTCGCCACTTGGGACTATATATCCGACAGATACATCATAATGGACTAAAAGAAATAAAGAGCATTCTTACTTCTTTAATTTGCTGGAAACCGCTCGGTATTTTGTGAGGAAATCTACATCCTCCATCTTGAGTAGGGTCAGGGTCAAAGGTTAGAGTGTGAAAGCGCCTTCTAGCGAAAATGCCCGGAAAGGAAATGACTATGCACCCAATATATTTGACTTAGGCCATGATGATTTCATTATATGGATGACATGATAAGACCCCCAAAACTGATGCGAGCGTGCAAATAAAAAAAAAGTTTGGTAAAAAAAAATGCTTTCAAGATGAAATCTACGTGGTCATAAAGGTTGAACAAATGACACAGACTATGGTATGACGATTTCTTTACATTTTCGTCTTTATCGTTTGATTTTAGCATTCTATGACATTGGTATCGTTTTTTTTTTCAAGTTACGGTATATGTTTTCTTATTTCTTGTTTTGTACGATTTACAGTATGGTTGAAAACATTTATTTGAAACGGCCGAAAATGCATGCGCGCGCGGATGTCATCCATATAATCAAATCAACATGTCCTTACAGCAATAGAAGAAAACACCTTAAAATAGCCGTATACTCTAAAACTTATTTATTTGACACGAGTTTATAATGAGTTGGCTTTGACATGTCATGAGAATAGGTGACTACAGAATAGCGAAATACATAAACTATAAACTAAAGGCCGCGTGGAGGCAGAAAAGAAGACAAATAAAAGATCATAAAAGAATGACGTGCCGATAGACGGATCGGTAAAGAGACTGCGGAGCTCCTTGTAACGAGTGACAGCAGAACTTGCCTACCTGCCTAAATGCTTTTTATAATAGGCCAGAACTGGCCCCTTGCTCCTCTTCATTTTTTCCCGCCAGGCATCACGGTCCTTAGCCTTTCGTTCAGCGTACTTGAGGGACCACCCCGTGTCCTGTACTATCTGGTCCCGCCATCTTTTAGGGGTCTTCCTCTATATATAGGTCTGGGGTTTGTGAAATCCTGATGGTAGGCCCCATATACCAAAGAGTCAAGAACTTGAACACCTCACAAAGTGGAGAAGGACATAAAGAGGTTTCTCATAGATTATGTAAATAACGTACCTAAATGAATAATACTAGTATATACTGATAATTCCAAGAATGGTATAGAAAACTATTACAGCACTCATTTATTGATCATGCAAATAATATTCACTTTTGCATGATCTGTGTCGAACCATGTTCGTCTAACTACCAAATGCCGCATGCATAATTACTACCAGTAACCACTATTGTGTGTGTTTGTGTGTGCGTGCGTGCGTGCGTGTGTTATATGAGCGTGGTCCTCCTTCCATAGCGACACCATGCGACACTATCACTTACTGCATGTATCCCATCAACAGTTGCGGTGCCAATTGAACCGTGCGTGAACTTTCATCTCGTGACTGACGCGCACTTCCGCACACCTGGTCCGCTCAGGTAAGCTGGCTCGAACGTAACTATTCATGAGAATGCAAAATTCTTCGGCATTTCTGGTCTTCTCACACGGAAATGATGTTAGATATTTGCGCAATGCATATATGGATCGTTCGAAATTGTTGCAAATGTTTAAAACTTTGTTTAACTCCACGGGAATAACTAGATGTAAATGTAAACACGAACCGCCCCCCTCCCAGTTTAGTGATACTTATCGAATTTACAATTTTCTTGCTGCTTGAAGTTTATCGATTAAAAAAAAAACTATGTAACATTTCTTCTGTTTTTGACATTTTACGATAAAGGTATAGTTGTTTACTACGGAAAAAGATATTTAGTCAAAAAGAAACATTTGTTGTATTCACTATATATAAAACTCTACGTTGTTTTTGCAGGGCATTTAATATGGCATTATGGCTTTTTTTATTATAGTTATTTCTATTTTTCTAGTTTCTTTTATCTATCTTTTTTAAGCATCCTTTGGAGTATGGCGGATCCCGACAGACATGGATATATTTGGTTCCGGTTTGGGCTGAACAAAAAGGATAAGGTAAGAATGACACGGGGTTATGTTGAACTTGAAGCAGTTTTCCTAATTTCAACGATATCTGCACTTGCTAAAGTCTGGTATAAATTGCCACCATTTCTATGTATCCTGTACACTATGTGCATAGGGAAGATTTATATACTGTTAGTGCCCCCTCATCATATCATATCATATAAATGCTATTAGAAGTCGCTCACAATGTATGACAAGACACAATCCCCCTCCCCATATATGTAATGAAATAGTCAAAATGGTGGGTCGAAATCCACTACGTTTTTTCAGTGGTGTGAGAGTAGGCGGTTATGGTGGCTTTGATGACTCCCGAGTGGCAACAGCACAAAGCACAACCGGCTGGATATTTGTACATATTTAAGTACCGACACACGACAACAGTGACTCAGACTTGTGGCGATAGAGCAATTGCTGAGCCCTATCTAGTCAGCTATTTGGGCCGAACTTTGGGGTCATCCCTGGACGTAAAATACAATGTATTTGATCAATCTTGAAAAACAAAAAATGATGATATTGATAAGCTTCGCCATTTTAAATGACGTAATTAAATCAGCGTAAATCGTGCTACTTTAATCATGTATAAGAGCCATGTGAGCATCAATTCACATGTAATTCTATCATAAGGCCATGAAATAACCACTTTGAAATTGTCAGCAGATATCCCCAAATCCGTTAGCTTGTTTTTATTTGATGAAAATTTATTACACAGTGATTGCAAAAGGTTACTGATTGGAATAGAATCAACCATGAAACATTAGCTTAATGGATCCAATAGAATGAAAATAACAATCGAATGTTGCTGTATTTGATGTTAATGTGAAGCGTACCATTATACATCGTACGCTGACCAATAGATGATCCTTGAGCATTACTTCTCATGCACTAATAATAATATTAATAATGCTGTGCCACAGGAGTTTGTAGACGCTATACTTGCTCTGGACAAAAACAAAGTTGAGCTGCTGCTATCGGAAGGAGCTGACCCCAATGTCGTCGATAAAAAGGTAAGTTCGCCGTACCACTTCGGAGTTTCTGACGATTACGCAATCTCGTGCATGCTTGGGGTTCCAGACCTCTCTATTATACAGGGTACTACTTTCATTGCAAAAAAAAACAAAAAACATAAATAGATACTAAGAAAAACCTCGCTGAAAAAAAAAATAAATTCCCCAAGAATTGATAGTACCAAGGTCCCTAACCACGTATTTGAGCGTAAGCGCTGATATTTTGGGGCTTAAACCTGGAATTTATCGCTAAAAAGACACTAAAACAACAAATCAAGAAAACGCTCGCAGCCGATAATCGCTTTTCTTAAACAAATAAATACATCCGCAACGTATTGTGGGATGACTTCATCAGTTAATGAGTAACTCCATCTAACCGCTGACCTCTTCTGCGCGCCGGCCTGCGATGTTTTTGAGATTCCCGCAGCTATAATTAATTAGTAAACAACATTTCCACGACCTCATACATTGGCCAAATGGTTTTAACCGTTCCGACTGACGAAATTATGCATTTTTCTCATTGATTATGCAAATAAGATCCATGATGAATCATATATCAGTTGGACATATTCTCCACCGAATGACTATCTTAACAGAGAAGGCTAATCTAGCACTGCGTCATAAATTATGCAAATGTTTAACTTCACTTAGCTTACAAGTAAGAACTATTTGGCAGTTACCACTGTACCACCTTTTCGTTAAAAATATTTCAGAGAGGATAACTCAAGAACCGGTTGACGGATCGTCGTAATTTTTTAGATGTAGGTAGCTTAATTAAATGATGTTTGACATAATATAATGATAATTATGCAAATCATGGTCTAATTTGCATGGGTAATAAGGAAATTCTCTAAATCTGCTGTGATCAATAGGAGGAGTATGAAATACTTGCGAAATATGTAGTTGACAACAAGAGGAACATTGACAGATGACCTAGTTTTAAAAAATATATAATCAATGAGAAAGTCATATAATTTGTAGTGGTAACTACTCGGAATGCAATGCTTGCCACATTTGGAAGTCCAATGAAGGTAAACATCAGTAAACATAACTTATTCAAGTCAGCTCATTTGCCATTTTATTAGGAAATCCAAAATGACATTAGGTGGATTTAATGATCAATTAACATAATACGTGCAGATAATGACTTGATTTGCATTAACACTGGGAAAATGTATAGTTAGTCGTTTCAAATAATTCATATGATTTGGCGAAGCCATGATGTATGTGTTAACACCATACAGATTGTCTTATTTAGAATCTGTATCTGTATGTATATAGGCGGTATTACCGTCTTTCGGCGAAACATACCAGCTTCGCAGGCACGCGGCGTGGCGGCCGCTGGCTATATTACACCGAACCCTTGAACTTCTAACTCTAGACATTGTTTAAAGCTAATTACAATGCCCTTACTGTACTTGGTAACAGTGAGTTCCATTCTGCGATACTTCTAGGAAAGAATGAATTCTTGAGCACCTCAATCCTTGGTTAACTAGTATTTGAAGGCATGGTTATTTCTTGTTCTCTTCTGGGCTGGTATTAGGTACTTAGTAGTTGGGACTTCCACCAGTTTATTAGTCATTTTGTACATCATGCATAGTCTGGACATTTTTCTTCTATCTTCCAGTGAGACCAACTGTAGGTTTCTTTTCATTTCCGTGACGATAGCACCTCTTTCATAGTTGTTCATACAGAACCTTGCAGCTTGATTCTGTACCCTTTCCAGTTTGTCTTTGTCATTCTTTGTATATGGATCCCAGAATTTAGGTTTTACCGCCCTGAAATTGCATTAGATGAGACTTAATTTGTGGCAACTTATGTGATGTCTCTTACAGATCTGTACTCCGCTACAATTCGCAGCGAGCAGCGGCCAGACAGACATTGTCCGAGTCTTACTCGCCGCCGGGGCCGATTATTCTGAACCTAACATACTCGGGGATGTAAGTAAATATACCTGCAACAAGAAATGATTTTTTTTAAAAAGTAGGTTTTATTGTATGTAGCTGTACCTTGCATAACTTTATCCAATTTGCTAGTTTTAAAAGTACGTTCCCATTATTGTATGCAAGAAGTAATATCTGAACGAAGCTGTTTATGCTACTATATACTAAATGATGATGAAATTTATTTTTCAATAGGGACTCTTGCACACGCCGCTGGCCTCGGCAGCTCAGAATGGCCACACAGAAACTGTACAAGTCTTACTCGCAAATGGGGCGAATCCTAATGCACAGTACAACTATGTCGTATTGGGAAGCGACGAAAGTTATGTAAGTAAATGTTAGAATTTTAGGCTAATTGAAACTATGCTGGACCTAAATGACTTTACAGGTCATGATCATCTATTTATTTTTATAAAAAGAATTCCTGTTGCGCTCTTTTATTACCGATGTGAATTTAAACCTAAACTTGTTCTGCTGTTTGATTTGCAGGAGAAAAAACCACTCCACCTGGCAGCTAGTAATGGGCACACGGAAACGGTAAAGGTTTTACTCAAAGCCGGGGCAGATTTCCGTGCAACAAATGGCGCTGTAAGTAGATCCATTGTGTATTGTAAAGAATGGTGAATAGTTCTAACATCAAACTTGACTCAGGAATAATGTCTTCCTTAGAATCACCTATATTCGCTATAGACATAAGATTAGATATTCTGACATCAAGTCAAGTCAATTTTATTTATTTCACCAGGGAATACCTCAGATCCATTGATCTGCTTTTCAGGTATCCCTGGGCACACATTAAAACATACAATTTCATAGAAATACAAATCGAACCCAACAATATACAAAAACGTTACAAACATGTACATATACAACACAGTCACATTATAGGCACATTTAGTTCATTTTCCAAATTCAGTCCTCTCCACTAGTCTACAGTCCGATTTTCTTTCTAAATGATGATGTTGACGTGATCAGTTTCCGCTGATCAGCAGCAAGACAGTTCCACAGGACAGGTCCTTGGTACTTGGTACATCTTTTGGGGCATATTTCAAGAAGCCGCAGCAGGTCATGTAAATCATGTGACTCTTCCTCCCTCTATCTTACCTTTCTCTCGCTCTCTTTTTAGCGTCACTCTCTCTCTTGCCATATTCTTTTATTAAGAACATTTGAATATTGAATGTTAACACTTTTTGATACTTGTAGTATACGCTGCCCTTCCAGCTACATGACATTATAATTTTTTTTTTCTCAGAACAAAACAGCGCTCTGCTTAGCAGCCGGGAAAGGCCACATAGAAACTGTGAAGGCCTTACTCGGAGCTGGGGCAAACGAGATAACAGACATTGAGCACTTGCATGTAAGTAGAACTGCACAGATATAACGTATTGTCTTCGTCAAGAAGACTATGAAATCGTTGTGTGGCCTGGTGTGGATTCGCATGTAGGTCGACGTTATAACTCGATTATTTGTCGGTACATTTTAAAGGCCCATTTTTTACGCCAAAAAATTGAAAATCTTCTGATTATACTAAATTTCGGTGTTACCAACAGTTACTATTACTTTTCAAAAGCTTTGTGTCATTATTTCATACTTTTGGCGTATATTTTTTTTGCGTTCAAACAGTCCTTGTTTAGTTCCCGGTGCCATAGGTTTGGACTCAGGACAACAACAACAACAGAAAGTGGTTCCCCCCCCCCTACGGTGGCTAATTGGTCGGGCATGCCAGGTTTGATAGACAGGGGAAAATGTCACACGATTAGCTTCTTTCAAAACACTTATATCTTTCACATAGGCTGGAATATAATTATGAACTTAGTGTATTTTGTTGGTCATCAATAAACTGTGGTTATTATCCTTTCAAAAGAGATTTTAAAATATGGTAAAAGATGAGGTCTTTCAGCAACTTGTAAGCTGTCAACTGACACCCCACTGGGAGGTCGGCCACACCACTGCCAGTGGCCAACCATATGTGCGGTGTGGCCAGAGGTTTGAATAGAAGATCATTCAGTTTTCTTTTTTTTTTTAATTAGTAACAAAGAAGTAACATAAATTTGGGAACCATCCATCCATACCTAATTGTCATCTCACGAAATATATAGTTGCATATAAGTAATATATAGTATAGTAATATATATATATAGTAAATACAGATAACGTTATATATAAAAATCAAATTTTACTTGGAATATGTTTTTAGCTAAGATATGAGTCATGTAACTGCGTTTCAGGGCACATCACTCCACTCAGCAGCCTCTGAAGGTCAAACTGAAATTGTGCAAGTTCTAATCGCAGCCGGGATGGACCCTTCTGTACAGAACCATTTTGTAAGTACACCTGTTGTGAAACAAGAAAAGCTTTTAATAAATCTGACATACACGTGGCCACGACAGGAGTAGCTGGCTGGGTGGTATGATGGTGCAGTGCACTATTGATGAATCGAACAAGATTTTTTTTAAGCTGGCCCGGCCTTAGATAAGAACTAGATGAAGGCAAGGTCAAGTCGGAAGAGCTTTTAAAAATATGGGATTTCGGCAGTGTTAAAAAGAAAATTAAAATAAATGTCATCAGCGGGATTCGAATCGGCGGACTTAGCTTCGGAGACATGGAAGACGATGCATCGAAGTGAAAAAGTTTTAAAAAAGAGTAACAATTTATTGACATTTCTGAGTAATAACTATTACTTATTGAATGTTAAAAGTAATACAACGGATGTTCAAGAGAAACAAGGCTGAGGCAATAAAAATCATTGCCAAGACGACGACTGAATGATATATATTATTTCATGTGGTGGAGCTAGCAATTCTACATTACAATTATCAGAAAAAACATATTTCCCTATGTTATAAAGACATGAAATGTACAGGCTGGGTGGAGGAGGTGTGGGGCAATATACCAAATACACGAATAGGAGGAATCAGCCGTTCTTCCCCAGCAATATAGATTTTATGATGACATACTTACTTACTTTACTTTGGTCGAGTTCCCGCTAGAACCAAACTTAAAACCATCCTCCACTTCACAAGAGACTGGATTTTATGTCTGGTCTGAAGTTGTTACTCCTTTGAGTTTGACTTTTTTTTACCTTTTGTGGGTTCCAAAAGGACGGATAATTTCTTTTCTCTCTGTGACCTGTTTGAATATGGTCTTTGGCCAAAGACAGCTGTGCTCTCTGTCCATGGTGTGGGGAGAAGACTGATGACCAGTAATTAATCATGTCAGGCAGCTGGATGGGTGGCACGTGGGCACCCCTGGTAAGTTACCTGCTTGATCCAAAAACCACATGGCCGAAGGTTTCCTCCAAACCAATTCCCTGGGGAATGCATTCATGTAATTTTTGAAATTCTTTCAAAGCGATCGTAGTACTTACACAAATGCCTCCGCCCCAAAGGCGTCGCCAAAAAACGCGATGTACGGAGAGGGATCACTCTCCCCTCTAGGCCACTAGAGCCATAGCATGGCATCGGTTCTATACCATGGCTTATGAATGGTGGTTCAATGTACCAAATACTCATTCAACATGCCAAGGCGCCAATGGCCGGAAAAATTTAAGTGATTGAGGCCAATATAGGTTTATTTTACTGTTACTTCGTTTATTCGTTTATTTCAATACCCTTTAGTCTAAGACGACTACTCTTCTAGGGTTCAAAACATATAAACATATGAAAATACTGACAACAAAATAAAAGAGAATGAACACGGCGGTCTGTCACTACGGCATTCTTTCCCATTGCTAGGCGCGTTCTAAAACGTATCGGGTTACAAGACACTATTTTGGCCTGTTTTTGACTACCCGTAAAACACTTGAAAATAAACAAAAAGGATTTAATGGTAAATTTCGTCGAATTAAAATGAACTTATTGCCTTAACATCCTTTTAATATTAGCTGTTTATGTTAAATCATTGATTTTTCAAATTCCGCTCCGAAAGACGATTTTTTTCGGGTTTCCGACCACAAGTCATGTCGTGTTTTTAGGCAAACATCGTTTTAACCTGGCTACGTATATTACCCAAGATCCCCGATTTTTATATTTTTCGACGACTAGGAATAAGATCAAAAATCGTGTTTTAGGGATTTTTTAATTTCTGATTTTAAGTCTAGTTTTTGTCGACATATTGGTGAAAAAAATGATTTTTTTTTACATTTTTCGCACTAAATTACCCATAATTCAAAATTGAGGCCATTTTTCAAAAATCCCTAAAACACGATTTTCGGGACAAACTTTACGGTCATTTTGAGCCGTTAGTGGGGTATGTTTGACTCTCCATGCGTGCAGGTTAAAACGAGTTTTGCAGACATGTCTTGTCGACCAAACGTCTGCCTTGTGTTATTCATACTGGCGTAAAGAATAATTACAGCATTCAAGGTCACTCAAGGATACGACAGTAGCTTCCCCAGGTGTTACATGTCCACAAAAAATGATAGCGGACATGTACTGTCCAGGAAACTGTCTGTATCTATAAAAAAGTGTTGTTTTTTATCTGTTGCAATGCACGGAGGCAGAAAGGCTTGTTTTGCCGCTTTATAGTAAATGACCGCAGGTGACCCCGAAATAGAACGCGGGTTCGATTCGAATTGCCCAGATCGAACACGATCGAACACAGTTCGGGTTCTATGACATGTGGGAACTTTGCAGCCCAGATTTTACGGCCGTGGAACATGCATAATCATCACAAATTTTATACAGGTTAAACAAAACGATCATGACTTAACTTAATATATACAACTTAACTTATGAACAACTGGTGGATGGCCTTAAGTTTATGAATTGATGCAGACTGGTCAGTGTTTTGATACTGGGTGGCATGCACGTGTAGTTACTTGCAGTTGTGCAGTAGACATTGCGCTAATTTTACCTCGCGATCGTGCTTATTAGCGGTTACGTGTAGTTAAGCATTGCGTCACTTTTATTAGCGGTTACGTGCGGTTAGATATTGCGTAAATGTGTGTCGACACATCCATGATCCACCATCCACGATCCACCATCCATAAAATGGACTGATGCCTGTAAGCACGGCGGTCACATTGTGGCCACGTGCAAAAATATCCGACGTATTCTAACGGATTCAATCAGGTTTTTAAAAAATTTTGCCAAAATGTCTGTTAATTATTTCTGAATTATAAGTTATAAATGATAATACGATGTCTGTTACAGAAAGACACGCCGCTCCACTTTGCAGCTAGTGAAGGTCACACTGAAACAGTCCAAGCCTTACTCTCAGCCGGTGCAGATCCTGACGTTGTTAACAGGATGGTAAGTAGACAAATTTCAAAAGTAGACAAGACAATTCTGTCAATTCACATCGACAATGTTTACAATTTTTTTGTAAAAGATATGGGAAATTCTTGCGAGGCTACATGTATTTGTCTTCTCTCGTTTGAACGTATATCGAGAAAATTGCACTAGTTTCATGTAGGAGGAGTACTGGCATTACGGAGTAAAATTGCATTTACCATTTATACAAGCTTTCCACATGCAATTAGAAGTTAAATCGCAAAAAAATAAAGTGACGTTTCATTTTGTAGTGGGACACACCACTTAACTCGGCAGCCACGAACGGCCACACAGAAACCGTGCAGGCTTTACTAACAGCCGGGGCGAAGTTTGACAATGTAAGTATGATACACCAGTATATATAGCTATCCACCATCTGGGTCTCGGCATAAAGTCAAAATGCTTGGTATATCTGGTGAAAGGCAATCTATTTTCTTCACTAAAAATCGTTTAAGTGGATTTTTTTTATTAGGAAGGAAACTTTTTTATGCAGCACATTGGGATTTTGAGAATACATGAAACCCCTTTTGATGTTGTTGGATTAATTTTGTTTGTAAACTGTAACAGTGAAATTTTAAAGAAGAATGGTTATAAACGGATGTTTTTAAACATGACATCGTATTTTTACATGTAAATATAAATGGATAATTTATTGATTAAAAAATCATAAGGCATATCAAAGTATTGATGATTTTATTGTGAAAAAAAGCTATCTAATCTCACCGAAGGCAGCAGAAAAGAAACAAAAAATAATCTGGCCATGGACATCAACATGGATATTTTACAGTCGAACCAATACATTAAATCATTAAGTAATGAAAAAAAACATGGCTGGTGTTACCTACAGCTGAAATAACTTTCATGAAAAACTGCCCCTGAAACTAAGATGCTGCATGATATATTTTTTTGCTACAGGCCAATACACCGGTCCACTCTGCAGCCACGAAAGGCCACACAGAAACTGTTCAAGCTCTACTCGCAGCCGGGGCAGATCCTAATGCACACATAGACGTAAGTACGCCTACTGCAGGCAAAATAACTTTTCTAATGGCTTGTTAGTTAGTTTTTTTTTTGTCATTTTGTTAACCAAATTATTACCCGTACCTAAAAATGAGATTTCTTTGCCATTAACGGACAAATGCACACTTTGGCTTCGGTGCCTAACCTTAAAACCAAGTCACCAGAAGAACACATTTACTACAATAAAAGCTCTATATATGTATACTAAAAGCACAACTGATAAGCCCCCAAGCCCTTTTCCGTAGAGCGTAATCGGCCGTTTTAATTCTACGTAGAGCGTAGACGGACCCTCTAATTCAACGTAGAGCGTAATTGGCGCATTTGGCGTAGAGCGTAATTCGCCGTTTTAATTCTATGTAATGCGTTGTAGCTATCGGGAATTAACCGTAAAGCGTAATCGATTAATTGTGCGTAGAGCGTAATCCAAGCCGCAAACGAGAACTCGAGGCCTAGCAAGTTCCGGGTTGTCGCGGCGCTCGAGGTCTTTCTTGCTCTATCCCCTTCTATACAATCAAACAATCCACTAGACTTGTTCCCAGAGCCATACGCAAGAACAAGGCAACACATGGGAATGATCCTAGCCTCCTGTGCAGGCCCCGCGGCGGTGGAGAAGAGTTTTTAAATCCAAAATCAATTTTCCCACGATCTTCCCAAAAAAATGCCGCCTCTTCCATTTTCAGCCATGGTAGTAGTTACTGCCATTTTGCAACAGATTATGAGAAATGTGAAATCAAACCTAGGCCTGAACCAGGGAATATCCTTCACTCGCGCGTACTACAACGG
>NW_017802747.1:371344-402082 GCF_001625305.1 Branchiostoma belcheri
GGACTGATTCGTGTCACCAGCAAGGCTGGAATCCGTCGTAGGAAAACGGCTCACTTTGTCATTGAAAAGGTTATCTCTGATTTTTTCTTTGAAACCCTCTAAAAACGCAGGAAATGCCATTTCAGAAGGTTCATTTTTCAAAATTTCCAGGGGGAGCATGCCCCCGGACCCCCCTAGGAACCTCGCGGCTTCGGCGCTCGCCTCGCGCCTCCGGCGCTCGTTGGTCCCCCCCCCTTCAAAATCCTGGCTACGGCCATGTTACCTCCATTCACGGATCGCCCTCCGATCTTCGGGCGATCGACTTGCGGTCAAGTTCGTACCTGCGGTAATACTGAATACCCCGTTTTGTATTCTATACTTTCAATGTATAAGGAAGTGACCGCCGGTTTACTTTTAATTCAAGTTATGTCACCTCTACATGTGATAAATCAAAAGGTTTTCACGCAAACATGCAGTTGCTAGGTGATTGAGTTCTGCATAGAGCGTTCGGGATCTTTCGAATTTAGCGTAGAGCGTAGAGAGGCGTCCGGAATTCAGCGTAATACGTAGCCGGCTCTCAAAATTTAGCGTAGAGCGTTGTTGGGACCCCCCCTTGGGGGCCCCCATTACACATCGTATACAGGGACGCACGCCACTCCATTGTGCAGCCATGGAAGGTCATCCGGAAATTGTGCAAGTTCTGCTTACAGCCGGGGCAACTCTCGACGCACGGGACGATTGTGAGATAGTGAGTATACACGCTGTATAATAATAAACATGCACAAATAAACCTTAACAAATTAAATTCCATGCTGTTACCACCATAAAATTGTACCAATTATTCATTGATTATGCAAATCAGGTCTTAATAACATAATCAATATCTGCCAATGATCTTGTTATTCTCAATTACTAATGCCTAAAGTGTTTTATAGCCCTAATATGTAATACAGCCGATTTATAAAATTTCCTCATTAATTTTGAAAATTAGATCCTAATTTGTACAATTGTAGTTTAGTTATGTCAAGTATCAATTATGCTTCCTACTTACCAAACATCATGACGATCCATTAGACGGTTGTTCAGTTATCCTCTCTCGACGATTTTTTTAAAGAAACCATCTTGCAGTTCCAGATCAAGCTCCTAGGGTGCCCAACCTCACGTGACTTCTTGTTGAGGACAAGAGTTACCTATCATTAAATTTTCATGACCTTAGTATGTCCAGATCACGAGATATTAAAGCCGGAAGTTGCGCTGCAGTACCAAGGGAAGCCACTATTGGGGACCCAAAATTTCATTAATTCTTGTTTTTGCCACACCCTTCCAACCCACCAAGTTTGAAACCAATCCATCCAGCCGTTCTTGAGTTATCTTGTTTGCGAACAGAATGACAGAAAGAATGACAGAGACAAACGATACTGAAAATATAACCTCCATGACATGTCATGGAGGTAAATATTTGCCTTACTCTATACTATTTCTATAGAACAAACTTTCAATGTGCACAAGATGTTGACTTTCTCAGTGAAATGGAATGTTCAAGAGACGATGTATTTTTTCTATACTAGTATAAAAACGGAAACACAGCGCTCCACTGGGCATCCACCAATGGTCACACAGAAACTGTCCAAGTTTTACTCACAGCAGGGGCAGACCGTAATGCACAGAACAACGAAGTAAGTAGATTCATTATTTATCGAATTAGTTTTTAATGTTTTATGTGATTTAAATAACAACTGATATCATTATGTTTCACAGCACATTTATATTGAATTAGTGTATAGCTAGAAAGGTCGACTTTGCTTTGGAACAAATGCAGCATGGCTTCACCAGATTTTACTACATGCCATGGAAATTACTATAGAATGAAGTCACATATAACTAAGAATACAAAAGATAGGTATTATTATTGTTTAGGATTTTCATTTGCATAATGCAAACTGTTGATTTTCAAGATAAAAAATAGCGTTTATGCCCTTCATTTTCAATGATTGAGCAGGGAAGATGGACACACCAACCCCAAAACACTTGAATGCAGTGCAATCAGTAATACTGTTAATATGGTATGGCTATGTGCATGTGTTAACCCTATCTAGACTCGGGGTGGAGGCTAAAAGGGCCCGCACCAACTTTGATGTCGAATAACATCCGAACGGCGTAGGCTAGGGCAACCAAACTTAAAGAATTATCCTAAAATGTTGCTGCCAACAATTTTATAGCAGTGAGATAAATCTAAAATTTGTCGCGTTGCCATGGTAACGGGTTTCTGACAGGCTTGGTTTTGCAAAAATCAGTAATTTCGACTTGAACAATGACATTTTCAGGCTTTTATGTTTATTTACACATGCTTTCTTATATCAATAATATATAATTTCATGTAATTCTTATCAATAATGATGCATGATTTATACTAATTTGATGACGTCATTGGTCAAAATGAAAGATGGGGGACCATCTCATCAGATCATTTATTTTTGTATTTTCATTCAATGCTTAATTCAGGGAGAGCACAATATACAGAGATCTAAAATACAATGTCTTGGTTAAAGAAACTATTTATGGTCTACGGACCAACTGACCATTAGGTACATTCCGGCTATTTTCCTTTAAATTTCATCCCAACTTCGATTTTTTTACACAAAATTTTAAGGCAATAAATCACGCCAATAATGACGCCAAATTCCATGTAATTTCGCCAAAAAAATTAAGAGATTGAATCCATTTATCGAAATGGCAGGAGCAGGAGGAGGAGAAGGACAAGAAGAAAACATCAGAGAATACAATACGTTTCACCACACATGATAGACATCGATGCCCAACAGCTCAAGGCTAACGTAACAGTCATTTAAAAAATACTGCTTTCGATGTAGTTTCTTTCGATTTGGCTTTACGTCAGGGGTAAAGAGCGTCACTTGGACCTACACCTCTTCCTTCTGAAGTGAAGTCAAGGAGTGTTCTGTGTAAACACTGCTTAATCTTGTAGATGATACAACTACCTAATTGTTCGTATAAATTTATTATCCAGGGGCGAACGCCGCTCCACGAGGCACTCCGGAATTTCCAAACAGACACTGTAAAGGTTTTGATCACAGCCTGGACGGATCTTGAGGTACAGGACAACAATGTAAGTAGAAGGCCCTACTCCAACAATTAACTCAAATATTTAGTGGAATATTACGTATAGTATATCATGTGTATAGGATTTGGGTTGCGGTTTCCGGGCTCAAATCCTTAACAGACATCCCTTTTTGTCACTATAACGACCTAGGAGACAGTTCAAAAGTTCACCATCTGTTGACTGCACCCTAAGGGCATTAATTGGGACATTGTAGGTTTAACCAAGCGGCATAACGAACCTTTCATCTGATCATGACCTCGGATTTTGGGCCGATTTTTTTTCACTCACTAGTGCCTCCACCTCGAATATTCTCATCGCGGACACGTCTTGCCACTTCCACTGAAGCAAATCACCCTTTATTCCTCCATTTGCCACCTCTTAGGAGGAAGTTCCAAGCTGAAAGCTTCTTTCCTAGAACACTATGGAAAATATGGGTATAACCTTAACTTTTTCAAGCCTAAGGTCAACAAACATTTGTCCTGACTGGCCGCACAGTTAGCGAAAACATTTTTAGTGGCTTTCATGACCCTTGTTTTCTGGTGAACCATGAAGTGAATAAATAAAAAAAGGAAAATGTGAAAAGTAAAGTATATCTATTGTCGCGAGACTCACAAAAAGCTTAATTTTCCTTCAGGGCAACACCGCTCTCCATGTTGCCGTTACAACTGGACGTCCCCAGTATGTATCTGAACTATTGAAAACTGGGGCTGACAGTAGCATCAAGAACAATGTAAGTGTGCTTTTTGATTAATGTTCCAGGTTTTACAACTCTCAATATATTGTTTTCACAAGACCCCGAGGTCGACACCTTGTATTGGTATATGACGTAGTGCATTAACGCCATATTTCTTCCATTTCTGATTGTTGGCGCCTGTTCGGTTTGATGTTAACTGTTTATATCGATTTTTTCTCTTAATTTGAGCTCTTAAGTAATGGGAATAACTTAGTTATTACGTTCGACTATGGAAGAAAATAATCACTTTCATGCAATATAAATTGGGGTCGGCGACTTAAAAAGTTCCTCGGGACGTGGCTAATATATATCCTAATAATTATTGGTAGGGAGGTTGAAGTTTGGACAAGAAAGTAAAGGTCATTTTTGTCATCTTTTGCATAAAAAACTGTTTGATTCTGTAGTTATTTCTCCTTATTGTTTGTATTGAATATTTTTTTTATATTCTTAGGATGGCCAAATGGCAGCGGAGTTGTCTGGTCTGCTATATGGGAGCCAGCAGAGGACTGCTGTCCTGAATGTTTTCAAAGCGTACAAAGTAAGCTGATTGGAAAATTGTTAGTTTTATAATTTATACGTCTATCCATCAGCCATATATTAGAAATTTATTTTATTTTCTCTTATCAAAATTAATGTCTTAACTGCATGTCCTTTATCGGTAAAAGAAGAAGAATTTCTTTAAATATCTTTGACACTTGTTTCTATTCAAATGGAATGAAACTGGCTTAGACTAATTTTCTCGTTTTTACATGCCTTTGCAATTCATATTGTAAGGGGATATGTGAGAGAAGCTTCTAATACGCGATTGTTGTTGTTTTGTTTGTTTTGCAGGGTAAGGAATGTGGTATACAGTGGAAAGCGTATCAATCATTTAAGTATGAAAGGAGAGGTATCTTTTATTGGGTTAAAAGTTGACATTCTTGCATCAATTTAAATGTACAAAATGCATAGTCTGATGGTCCTCTTAAGAACTCTCATTTCCTCTTAGGCATGATTATTTCGCATTACAGTATTTTCTAAATGTGGCTATTTGCAGCATCTCATCAGTACATCAGACTTTTATCAAATTGGTTATAAGACTTAGTATGACTCATATACGCAGGAACAGCATGGCCAACTTGGTCTGGAGATGATTTACTTTTGATACATTCTTAAAAGTTGTAAAAAGAATTACCAATCGAAAGAATAAGAGGAAAACAAAATTATCCACTTTCTCTAACCCAGTGCGATCCCATAATCTTCTATGCTTTAATTGGCCCTTTTCGCTTCCGTTTCAGACGTCACTCCTTACATCCCCTTCATCGCAGAAAGAGTGGGTTCGAAATGGAGAGACCTGGCTGGCCGGCTGGGCTTCTCTGCAGACGACATCGATGGATTTGCTGCCAGCTTACGTAGCGATGGCGACCAGGCTTCCTGCAGGAACATGTTGGAACAGTGGCAACAGATAGAAGAAGACGAGGGCATCTTGAAGCTACAGGTCGTGAAGGCAGCATTATTGGGCATGGAGCTGCAGGACGTAACATGTACTCTTCAGACACGACTTGGTAATTATTATTGCTTAAACATCAATATATATATCATTCCAGTGTAGTGGCTATAAGTTACTATTTACTGTCTGTATATCAATTTACTAGTATTACGTTGTGACTGTTGTGGACCAGTGGAACATTTTGGAAATGATTTTTGACGTTATTTCTAACAGCCATTGAAAATATTAGGATTAGTAGTTACTCATTTTTTACAGAGTTATATGCTTTTAAACGTGTAATTAACGGTTCCAAATCATTGGTGACAATGGCAACTTTTGTTACAAATGTTTTTTTTTTCATGGTTAATACTTACTTCTGATTACACTAGATGCTGTAGTCAGGGGACAAGCGGCATTGGTCCTGACTGCAGATTTCCTAGTTGACAACCTGGACAGAGACACTGTCACTCATTTCATGGAGAACAGAGGTTTATCATCAAAACATGTGCGTTCTCTTTTTTGTAACGCTATACAAAATCTATTTTGAACTTAAATGGCATATTCATATCGCATCGAACCGTATAAGAAACAGATATGGAAGACTAGATTATTCGATTTTCCAGGCATGTTTAGGCATTTTGAAAACATTCAACTTGTAACATGGATCTTTCAACGTACAATGATTTCCTTTAAGACCAACTAAGGACCTAAGTATGAGAAATGATGTTAACAATTCAATTAAATTGAGCCACTTGGCTTGAAATAGCAAACCAGAAATTTGAATACAAAATATATAAAAACAAAGTCCTCAGAGAAATATGATTAAATCTAATAATGCGCAATTTGGCGTTGCTAATTTTAGCTTAAACAGCAGATACGCTTTAGGTGATGCTAGATGAGCCATGTGTCAGGTTTGATGTAGTTTTACGTTTGTATCATCATCATAATAATCATCATCATACTTTTTGTATCACTTCAGACACCAATGCCAGATCTAGTAAACGCATTGGTAGACTGTATCAAAGCACCTGAAGACTATGAGGACCTCTTGCAGTCATTGGTGGAGGGTGGACAGGCATTCCTGTCGAAAGAGATAAGATCCCTTGAATGGGTGAGCATCGTTTCTACGATTTTATTGCTACTCTTATTTGACAGAAAAATGTTATTTTGCAGGTGAATTTTTTTATTTTGCAATTCACTTAACCTCTGTATTACCAACCTCGGTATTACCATTATTGCTTTTTTGCAGAAGACAGCTGATAGCGAGGACACAGTCGTTTCGGCTAAGCCCCACATACGTGGAACGGTTAAAGGCTTAATTTCTAAAGGTATTTGCATATCATTTGAAATTGTGCAAGAAAATAAATAGGAATAGAAACGCCCTAATAACAAATGTCAAAATTGGATTAGGTTTAACATTTCCCTAAATACATAACGTCATGTAGCACCATGCTATTTGGTGTACGTTAAAGGCAGTCTCGAGAGCAGACGTTCTAAAAGATTTTTATTGATACAAAATTAACAGAATTTAAGAAATTTAAACACAGATTACCAAGGAATTGAACTATTTATAATCCAGTCTGCATTGTCTGCTTCGGTGGACACTTAGTAGAATAGGAATGATGACCACCTTGTCAAGTTGCCAATTCAATTAATTTTTAAATTCAGAAAAAGAGAACACTTCCTTTCTCTCATGAGACTTGGAATCCACAGCATTTATTTACGTCTATTTACATCTATTTACAGCATTTTAAGAACGAAAATTGAAAAGAAGACAGAAATATCTATTTTATGTTACTGATAAGATAACCACGCCATTTATTTGTAGAGAAGACAAAAGCCTTGTCACCCACCCAATGGCAACTCGGGCGATACCTTTCCCGTACAAAGCAAAGAATCAAATTGATTCTCCTTGGAGAAACCGGATGTGGAAAGACAAGTCTCTGCCTGACCATGATCCTTGGACAAGCCCATCTAGTGGAGGAGTCAGACAGAACAATAGGGGTGGACATCTTGTCATACATTGATGAGAAACATGGCATTGAGTACAAAATCTATGACTTTGGTGGCCATAACGTATACCACTACACACACCGCTTCTTCCTGACACATCTCGGGCTATATCTGCTCTGCGTCGACCTGCCAGACTATAAGTCAGGAGAGCTTCAAGAGCGTGTCGGCAAGTGGATGACGTCCATCTCTTCTCACGTCACAAAACCAGCCCTGATTGTCGTGGGGACGAAAACCGATGAGGGTGATGTCACAAAAAAAAAAGCTTTGTTGCGGCGAGATATCAAGTTTGCCGAGACCGCAGTCAGGCAGTCACTCCAGACGGAGATCAGCAGATGCCAGGAAACGCTTGACAACAGGGAACAAGGGATTCAGCCGGCAGATGATCACTTTGTAGGCCTGTCACGTGAAGAAATACTGCGCAAGAAGCTGTCACTACAAAAACTACTAGATGGCCGCTCGGAAGACCTCATTGACGTCCACATCGTGCCAGTGAGCAGTAAGAGGAACGAGGGCATAGATGTCCTCAGACGCAAGATGGCTCATATCGTGCAAGAGCGCCTTACTGATTCTTACACTGGCGTGGGGAAGGAACAGGCTTGGTCCAACTTTGAAAATATCATACACCAGGAAACATCCAAAACCTACCTAAACCTTGAGGAGTGTAAGCAACTAGGAGAGGCTGTAGGAATGAAGAGCGATGATGTTCTGAATGCCCTGGAGTATCTCCATGTGACTGGCGAGATCCTCTTCTACCGACACATCCAGGGTATGGAGGACAAAGTGTTTCCGGACCCGGACATCATCCTAAAGCTTTTCAAGCAGCTCTTTCGACATGACATGGCCGAGCATATACAAAAGGCAGAGAAACTGTTAACCGTGGAAAGAACACAGTTTCTTGATGAGGGCGTTTTGAGCGACGAGTTTGTCGATGCAGTCCTACCTGAGCAAGCAGAATCCTTCCGCCTTCTTCTGCCACTGATGAAACACTTTGGCCTCTGCTTCAACAGAACTGTTACCATGATGGCTAATGTGCCGAATGCCGAGGAAGAAGAGGTTGCTGCGCGTTGGCATGAAGTTCTTGAAGAAGGTGAGAAGGAAATCAAGGTAACGATGAAGTCCCTGGATGTTAACAGCGAGCACCCTATTGGGTTAGGAGAGTCCCTTGCATGCCGCATAGTACAGATGAGCGAGGGGGGACGACGGCTGGTGAAGAGAAATGCGGTTATAAACAATGTTGGTAATATGGACGTCATGTACCGACGTGTGCTCGATGAGAAGAAGACGCTACAGAAAGGGCAAACAGACACCAGCAAGATGGACCATCAGCAAGTGGACGAGATTTACCTTCGTACAGAGGGAAAGCAAGCATGGAGAAGGATAAAGGATCTCGTCAAAAAGATCAAGCCATGTTTAGAGGAATACAGAACCAGAATAAGTGAAGATCGTGTGACTGTCACTGGAGACAAGAAGGTAGCATCAATCCCTTTGGAGGCTCTACACAAGCATACTGGAGAGGACCTGGATAAGATCTTCCTTGGACAATGGCAAGAACCAATACAGCAACGTGGTGTACCCAGTGCGGATAAGGCGAATAAGTACATCATAGGTAAGGGTATTGTATATTGTCATTATAACATAATATGATGATGACTTCTTTCAAGATAATAATCTGGTTCAAAACACAATTCTAAACTATAGAAGCCAACGCAGATGCAGTATTTGGATTCGGCCATATATTATAATACTTTTTCGTTGGTTTAGAATTAGTTTCAGTTATGACCCTGCAAAAAACCTGCATTCCTCCTCTCAGACAGTAGCCTTTACGACCTGAGTTCGAAACTCGGTGAAAACTGGACACGTCTGGCCACAGAACTTCAGCTGAAAAGACTGGACATAGAGGTTACAGGTCTGAGCGGCGTCACTCAGCGGGTATTCCGAGCGCTGCAACTGTGGCGAGACAAATCTGGGCATGGACCTTTGCACTACCTCCCTCAGCTAATACGGGCTCTGGACGTGATGAGGAAACATGACCTTGCTCTGGATGTTCAAGCCGTCCTTAAGGTTTCTAGATTTCTATATTAATCAATAGGTTTCTATATAAATAATAGGTTTCTGTATTAATAATTTTCTAGAAAGCAAGCACAGAGTACAGTTGTCAGTCAGAAAGCATTTCATTTTGTATAGCAATTATTATAGTATTTTTTCTCAAAGTTAAAAGTAAAACGTGCCGTTAAGAGACTAAAACAACTCTTGGCTGTTTTAATGACTTTAATTGTGCTTCTCTTACTCACTCAGGACTATCGTCACAGATTGCCTTTAATCACTGTAAACCCTGAAAAGACATCGGACGGCAAAGAATGCCAAAAGTGGTAAGTAAGTTTCTGACCGGATTTTTTTTCACGATTTTGGATCCGGCGCGCGGACACCCTCAGACCGAAGGGCTACAACTCCGCCGAGAAAAGTACGCCGGGAAACCTTATTATATCAGTCAACGGAGGTTTCTAGTCGGCTTCCGATAGAATTTTGGTTATTGTCCGTCGACTCTATAATTTGGGTAGAAACTGTAGTTAAACGTAAATTTTGAATACGAAAAATATAGTTTTTTTTGCAGTTTTTTCAACGGACTTGCTTGGGAAAACAAATTTTCCCAGGCTAACGGCTTATATGCTGCTTATATACTTCTTGTCTCTGAAAAACGGAAACAAAATATAGATTGTTGCGGCGATAAGTCGGTGATGCGAATGCCTTAAAATTCCACTTAGAACACAGATGTTTGGATCATCAGGCTGCAAACCGCATCATCCTTTACTAATACCAAAAACGCTTCGCTGGCCGCCCAACTTAACCACGCCGAAAAACACTACAATCCAAAGGTTTTTTTATCAGCTCAAAACCTATTTGAAAATCTACATCGATAGCCGAGCTATGGGGAGCCAAACCTAGCGTGACAACCTCGCAGGTCCGTCGATTTACTGCGCACAATGCAATTTGGATATCTAGTCTGATGTAAACTTCGACCCGGAACCTTGATAATATTGTTTGCGGATGATGATGCTTGCTTTCTATTTAATCACACCTGCCATTGCAGTAATTTAAAATTTAATTAACGACGTTAATTCTACCAAAGACCTGCTAAATGAATTAGATCTGCGATCGCGATCAGAACCAACCCAACTCTTCTTAATAGATTTGACAATATCAATATTCTTGTTTTTTTCAGGTCGCTGCCCCATGAGGGTAAGTTCTTCTGTAAAGGCGCCGATCTGCGAGTCATCACCCCCTATCCACTCTACGTGACTAGTGTGCTGTGGTCTGGGGAACCGTGGACTCACGGTTTGGACTGCGTTCCGATGGGGCCGCAATTCCGCTTCCAGTTCCGCTGTGATGATGCTAAGGAGCCTGTGGAGATCGACCTGCCTCTTATTGTAAGTGTGACAGGTAGCAGACTTGGAATTCCACTGGGTAAGTCTCTTGCATTTACAATATCATTATTCATTTTCTTACCAATCAGAATAAACTAGCGTTGTTTTGCGTGAAACTTTTATCTCTTATAACGCCTACATGGTTTACGCTATAACCATAAAATCTTGTGACCTTTCCTAAGATGTATGTGGCAATAATTTCATATCAATTAGATAAGTTGAAAGATGTTGCCATGGCAACGTTTTTTTTAATTCAGTAATTTTTTCGTTTGAAAATCAAAGTTTTCAGTTTTTGATATTAAATTTAACGTCTTTTCTAACATTGATAATTTATGACGTCATTTTACCTCTGTTGTACCGGAGTGGAAAAAAAAACATCTTTACGGTTTACAGCAAGTATATCGTATGGATGACTTCTTTGGCAGACTCAAAATTTAATGCGATAGGACGAAAATAAACAAGGCTGGCAAAATAACCCCAAGATTACTACCTTTTCAAATTTTAACATCATAAACCTTCAAGTTGTTAAACAAGAATTGTGCAATTATTTACTTCCGAATTATCATGAACGTTCATCTATGTTGGCAGTAATCATAGTAAAACGTTGAACTTTATTTCAACACACATTTTAAAAAGAGATCAGATTTCTAACGACCACTGTCGCCATCATCAGGATAACAAACGACCAATCCCTTCACGAAGTGATCTCGCGAGAGTTACGGTTTACAAACACGTGACATTATCCACACGAGGCTTTACTGATACGTGACGTAAGCAATCGATCAAAAGTGCCAGGGTGCATCAAAATGTCTTTCTTTGTCTTGAAAATCGGCTAAAATTGATGCGCGCTTTGATGTCATGTATGAAATTACTTGTTGTGGCCTTAGCCAAAAAACACCACGTCCCAGCATGACTAAAAAGCCAGATCTGAAAAGGATATATCATATTTATTAACATTAATAGTCCTACTTATTTCATCAGATCCCGATGTAAAGCTGCTTTGTATGGACTACGACAAGGACGCATTTCGAGACGAAGTCCTGTTTGAAAGTCGAGTTAAGGGCGACCGTATCACCGCTCATCTCACTAAAGATGCCCGTGTTGGTCCTGTTGGAGAACTACACATGATCTGCGAAGGTCTTAAGATCGGTGTGTGTGCATGTCTCAATTTCAACATTTTAACGTTACCAACGTGCACGATCAATAGTGTGCATTTTTAATTCATTCAGGACACTTCTTTTTTTCTGATGGACCTGTCGCCAATTATTAATGCATGTAAATTAAAGCGTGAAATACATAGAAGAGGGGATTCGTTCCTCAGGCTGTCGGACATCTCGCAAACGCTGTCGTCCAGTAAGACATGTGGAGCCGCCAAGGTACCGTTAAGAACTTTTATTTAGCCTCTCTCAAGTTAAAGGTTGCGCATTTTAGCAAAAGCAAAAATAACTAGCTACAGCATTTTTATGTAATATTTTTAATAATTTAAAGAACGCGGGACTTATGGCCCTTCGCACGACCTGAAGGATGTGGAAAAGATGCTGGCCAGCATGGGGTGGAATGATCAATCACTTGTTGTGCGCAGGATGTTTCAGGTAAGTTGTCTCTCATTCTTATGTTTTGAAATGCATTTTTTGTTTCTGTGATGTAGTTTTGCGCTGCTAACATAATTTCACAGTTAATGCCATTCGAACAAACCAAACTGCCGCGAAGAACTAAAAATTGTTTAGCATTGTCAGAAAGTGTCTTTAAATTAATAACGTGTCCAAGCATGTTTGAAAGCTAGCCAAAACAGACTGATATGTGTATATAGAGCAGTCCAATAGAAACAAAACACTTTTAGTTGTATGTGCCCTGCTATGCTTTCCTTCTCTTCTGGGATAGGAGGTTTGACTCATGCTATCCTTAGTTTTTCAAGTGTCTTGTAAACGCCCTTTTTCCATTGTAAAAGTGGCTGCGAAAATATAAGTTGAACCTAACTTGAGTTCGCAGTCACTTAGTCCATGTCCTTAATTTGTTTTCATAACTGTGCTTTTGAATAAAAAAAAATACCCTATTTTCGATGAAGCTGGTTTTAAATTCATGCGGTTTTATCAAATTTCTATATAAAGTCTTTAGATATTTTCCCAATGTTTCTAAATTGACTGCAAGGTTTGCATGTCAATGCTCGTTTACGTGACCTAAACATTTGACCCCTTTATAGGAGAAAGTTTCTTCAATGGAAAAGATAGAAATACAGCCTGACGTGTCCACTGATGAAGATGGTGTCACAAAATTGTAAGTTTTAAGGAATGACATTGGCCATTTTTTCTGTAGACCATTCATGTACACATCTATTACACAAATTGAAACTTAAACATCTCAAGAACAAAAGCCAACACGCGTTTTTGTGTACGTTTAAATTTGGGTTTACATATTCTGTGCGTTAAAGTATTTAGCAATTAAAGTATTGTGTTTATGTATTTATTTGAAATTTTGACTCATATTCCATTTTATTGTATATACATAATAGGGTCCGAATCAATCAGTCTCGATATTGCCAAACACGTAACCACTCCCGTTGAGTATGTAACGTTATGTGGTTTTAATTACCGCTTTGGCTCCATGGTATTAGTAATACGCCCATTGTACTCGACGGCCCTCTCTCCGCGACCTAAAATTCACCAGGGCTTAGGAAGAACGAAAAACGTGCTATAGTAGAATCCGGCGAATTTCTGCGCTCTTGGTGCGACCAAAAATTCACTGATGCCACTAACTTCTATGGACGACCAAACGGATTACTTTCATACGTTTCGTGTCTGTTATTGTTATTTACGTGATTCTTGAACATATTGTATCATATATAAATTATGTAAATTAAGAGTGTAATTACGAATAGAAATATGATTTTGCTCTGAGCTCATATATCGTTGGATCTTCGCTGTCACGGCAATGACATTAACCGGATTAAACCGGCTTATGGCGCTCTCAGCACGCTGCATTTCGGCTACTTTGGCGACAATGGCGCTCCCTCCGCGCTCTGGCCAATTTCAGATCGTAGAAACAGCGCTGCGAGAGCGCCGTCAAGTGGAATGGGGGCCTTAAGACCTACATTACTTGTCAAATAGTAATTAATTATATTAATCATACATTACTGTTGCCAACTAGCCGGATGACGCTTCCAACCGGACGTGAGTTAACCGGATACGGTAAGTACATCTGCAAGGAGACAGGCATCGGGATCGTCACTTCATGGAACGGATCCTGGTCTATGACGATGACATATGAGACAAGGTATATGCTTGACCAATGGGAACATCAAGACGACTTCGTTCCTGTGGGCCCCACGTTTTCCATCCACTGTGACGTTCCAGAGGACATGCCTGTAGAAATCCTGCTACCGCACATCCTCCATCTATCAAAAGATGACGTGATGAGTGAGTAATTTAGGGCCGTTTTTGTAATGTAAAGTAATATTTTTGAAGCTTATCCAACTCTGCCTGTAGTGGGTCAACCATAATCATAGTTGGTGCAATCACTGAGGAGAATGTTATGTGTGCTTCTCTTTTTTTATTTTTCATTGCAAGCTTTCGAAATTGAACCATATTTGTTGCAACGTGTTTTTCAGCTCTTTTAGGATACCGATGCATTAGAATTAAATGGCAAAATGTTCGTGTTTTTTTCCTTGATCCTATCAGAGATAACAGAAGAAGAGGCAAAAGTTGTCCATGTGACTGACAAGAAGGAAGAGCTGCTCCCGGCGGTGATCACACCTACACATCTCATCTTTCGTCATCGGAAGGGAAGCTTGGTGTGGAGTGTAATCGCCAAGCTACTCGGAAGAACCTTTCCAAGGAAATGTCTTTTCGCTATGTTTAGATCACCGTGGACAAGTAACCGTGTAGATATGAAGGTTTTCATCGTCTCCAACACCAAGGGTGTTATAAAGGTAAGGTATTCTCGACCGTAGGTGTTGGGTAGCTTAGTCACCAAGCAAATCCTAGAGTGGCTAGGTAGTATCTATTCTACCATCATCATCATTGTTTGACCATTTTATCAAGGAGTAACCATGTACAAGGAGTAACCATTTACACAACGGTTCAGTGACTTTCAATCAAACTGATACTGCCTTGTAACTTTAGGATCTGCTGTGAAATTACACCAGCTGTCGTAAACACCTTGAACAGTCGAAATCGAAAGATTAATAAAATAGTTATAAAGATGTAATAATTTTATAAATTAACACACACAAAAATAGTTGTATCTGTTGCACCATAGAAAGCATGAATTTATTATCAAATATGCATGTCCCTTATATTTCAACAATGCCGCAATGGATTAATGCATCCTTACAGACTCTACAAGATGCCATAAAGGACTTATGTGGGGAGCATCCATTTTCCCTGTTAGACAGCAGGGCCTGTGTGTTGGTGTCTGGCCAAACCTACTGCTTGCATGTAGCGGTGGAGAATGGTACATTGCCGATTCACAACCCGATGGTATGCCCTCATTATTTTATGCAACATTGCCTGTGTATACGCCTATAGATACAATATTTTGCTATTTAAGAATTTCTTTGTATGTTCACTAACAAAGTTAAGAAGCTGACTAACTGAAACAACCTCCATGCCCGGGGTAGTATACACAAGCATCCATAGTAAACAGGCGACACTATAATTCCGGACAGACACTCTAATTCCGGACTACCTCTCACTTTTCAAGCATAGTTTGTCCTGGACAATTGACATTCCATATTGTGATGTAGAAGATGACAACAACTATGTAGATAACAGTGATAGTTCCCTAGGGATCAGGTTTTTTCTGCAGATTTCTGCAGAATTCTGCGCAGAATTCTGCACCCCGCGCAGATTTCTGCGCAGAATTCTGCGCTGGGTGCAGAAATCTGTGCAGATTTCTGCGCAGAAATCTGCTTTTTTAAAGATTCTGTACCATACTGTCCTACAAAATGTATCATTATGGTGATAGGTGGTAGATTTACTACCCTACAAATGCTACTATCAGTTTACGTGTATTTTGGGCATAACTTGTCGGAAATGCATTGGCTTTTGCCCAGTGTCCTACAATTTGGCATGGGGATAGCTTTGCACTGTACATTGTTATGTATGCTGTTCTTTTCTTTTCTTTTTAGTTTCTTAAAAAAATTGAGATCTTTAAATTAATTTATGAAGTAAAACAATTCTCCACAAAGTGATGATGATGTCAGCTATACACATTACAGACAAGGACATGCAACGTAACAGACGTTTCATTTGAGCTATACAGGCAAGCATAAGACCAGATCCAGTAAGTGTAACCAGCTAGCCTGAGTGTCAGCCTTTTTATCTTTTGTCTACTCCCCACTAGCTACATAACAGTGATAGTTCCCTAGGGATCAGGTTTTTTCTGCAGAAATCTGCAGAATTCTGCGCAGAATTCTGCACCCCGCGCAGATTTCTGCGCAGAATTCTGCTTTTTTAAAGATTTCATACCATACTGCCCTACAAAATGTATCATTATGGTGATAGATTTACTACCCTACAAATGCTACTATCAGGTTACGTGTATTTTGGGCATAACTTGTCGTAAATGCATTGGCTTTTGCCCAGTGCCCTACAATTTGGCATGGGGATAGCTAAATGCACTGTACATTGTTATGTATGCTGTTCTTTTCTTTTCGTTTCTTGAAAAAGAAAGTAAGTGTAACCAGCTAGCCTGAGTGTCAGCCTTTTTATCTTTCTTCTACTCCCAACTATATTACCTGTAGAGTGTGGGGAGCGGACAAAAGCTAGAAAGGCTGACACTCGGGTTAGTAACCAGCAGTATCAGTTGAATGAACCATATTAGGGAAATTCCATTGAATTCCGGCGAAGATTTCTGCAGAAATCTGCAGAATTCTGCAGAAATCTGCAGAATTCTGCACAGATTTCTGCGCAGAAATCTAAATTTTCAAAAAGATTTCATACACTACTGTGAAATTGTCCCACAAAATGTATCATTTGTTCCTACTGATGTTACTACAATGTACTAGCTTATTTTGGGTAAAAAAATGTCGGAAATGCCTATTATTGGCTTTTGTTCCACTCCATGACAACCCAATGCCCTGCAATTTGGCATTGAGATAGCTTTGTACCATACTTTGCTTTTTACCTTTTGATTTAGTCCTAGCAACTTCTAATATTTACCTTATTTTGGGTAAAATATAGTACAAAACATATCTTATGGACATAGCTTCTGTGCCACTATATCATGGCTCGATCACACCCTGAAATCAAGTTTCAGCCCTTGGTTACAAATGTCTCTCCTATCCCACTTTGAAGTTTTGCAAGACTCCCGGACTGGATGTCCTCGGGATTTGGGGGCTGTGTAATGGTTCAGCTGCTGCACCATTCTCCATCCTCATCTTTCTTGCTTTTTCTCGTCCAACTATCTCAGCTGATGGCTGTAGGTCAGGACTTTTTGTGGGTCAATACAAGTTAGAGGATACCTGTCCTGAACAGCAGACTCTGATTATCTACAATTGATTTGTCACTATTAAGTCAAGAGGAAAGAAAGAAGAATAAAGCCTTGTTAGAACTTGGGACATGATTTTAGTAGTTGAATTGCTACATGTACTGTGAGACTGTGTTCAAGCCCTGGACAACTGCCATTGGAAGAACTTATCACCAAGGTACAAGGTAGCTTGCGGTGCTACTGGGTTTGTTTAACAATTTTCTATGCCCCGCCTCCACACTTATCCAAACAAATTCAGGGCTTTTAATGTAATTCTTCACAGCAAGGGTACTGGTCCAGAGAGCCCCTCCTGACCACCAAACTGTAATCACTACCACATGTTTCATAGCTTATTTATCTAGCCACAGAGGAGACCTCTATAGCTATAGTCTCAGGAGAACAACCTTTAGCCTGTGTAACCCAACCTTTTTCCCTGTAGGTAAATTTTCTTCGCCAGTTGTTAGCTAACTGGATGTATTTCCATTTGTTCTGCTTGAGATCTGTAAGGTAATTTTTGAAGTAAAAAAATGCTCCACAAAGTGATGATGAGATATGCACATGACAGATTTGAAGATACCAGGCTAGGACATACAATTGTACATGTAACTGACGTTTTGTTTGAGCTATGCAGGAAAGCATAAGACCAGGTCCTGTAACCAGCTAGGCTGTCTCAGGCCAGACTAACCAGCATCAGTAAACCACAAGGGGAATTTGACATTCCATTGACTGGTCACCGAAGGGTCAAGAGTATCCATTTTCCTGTCTTGTACCTTCCAAGTTCTGTTCATGACAGTATCTTGTTGCAGGGGAATACTTATATTTTTCAGGTCTTTTGCAAGAATTGATTGCAGTTATGAGTTATGTCTGTAGTGTACATACATGCATGTAAAGTAATCTCAAGAAAGCTAATTCTATACTCAAGTTTATTAAATGATATCTGGTCTCAGATGCATGACAACAGTCATTGCAACCTTACTTGACATTGCCATACATGTACTTCTGGTTTAGGCTAACATACATGTCATGTACATGTATGCTACTGAAATGAAGAGTTAGGAATTAAATCAAATCCCCACGTGGTCCCTCTGATTTTCAGTTACATAAAAAGAGCCCTTGGAAGCACAACAAGAGAGTGCGTAGTCAGATTGCTCTGAATATTGACCAGTTTTGCACAGGATCCACATAATGTATATGAGCATTTACGTACATACGAGGCCCTTATGTTTTCCTTGACAAGCCAGGTCAAGTACATGTAGAGTAGCCAAGTAGATCTAGAGAGGGTAGGGGAGGGGGGGGACATATTTCTTGGGGGAGGGGGTGATGACCTGAAGGTAAATTTTGTGGATAATTCTCTTTTTCTCACAACTTAGTATCTAGTCTTTGTAAGTTTCTTCACTTGAGACACAAAAGCTACATTGGGTTAGCCAGACATTTCCCAACCAGATCAAACTAAATACCCAAAGAATAAAGTAGCACTTAAAGACGGTGAACTGGGCTTTTCCTCTGGAAATTATGAAAAAAAACAAGGGAGAGGAGTGAATAATTGTCTTGTCAAGTAATGTTCACACATGATCGGATGCAAGTTTAACTGTGTACAATAGAAAAATCTGCTGTTATAACAAGGGCATAATATTACATCAGGGCTTGAAATTAATTTTTGGGAATAGACACTGGTGCACCCAACCTAAAAAATTGG
Source organism: Branchiostoma belcheri (assembly GCF_001625305.1). NCBI lineage: Eukaryota > Metazoa > Chordata > Leptocardii > Amphioxiformes > Branchiostomatidae > Branchiostoma > Branchiostoma belcheri. The sequence goes on from NW_017802747.1 coordinate 390,239, forward strand.
GTGAACAAAAATATTTTAGGTGCACCATATACACTGTAAGATGAAATAAGTAGAATGTCTCCAAAAACTATTATAATAATAATTTATGTTTCATTTCAAGAAAAGTACTGTAAGGCCATTAATTTTACGGATGACATCCGCGCGCGCATTGATTTTCGCCTGTCGCCCTAAAAGAAAGAAAAAAAAAGATCACGTCCACGGAGGCTCCACGACTCAAGAACTCAGTACATACGGACAGTACCAATTAATAAATTCCGCAAAAAAGCCAGCATTTGCCGGCTTGTCGTATACGTCGCTACGAACTGCCACGAATTCACAATACAGTACTACCAGCTTTGTATTCCTACATGGTTTAGTAGCATTTTTATTTTTGGCCGGAATTTTTTTTTATTCGCCCGCGCGCACTAGTGTGGGGGTCTTCAGAGGATGTCATCCATAAAATTAAATCGGTGTGGCCTAACGATGATTGAATTATTTATGTTGTTACTACTATATATGTACATTAAGAGAAAATATTTGAGTGCAGATAATACCTGAGTGCACCCACATAAATAAATCGGGTGCATAGCTCCAAGGTGCACATGCACCTAGCATCGAGCCTTGTACATTGAATAGGCGAGACACTGAAGCAAGACCTACAGTGTTGCTGTGATCCATTCTGGCAGAGCAGATGACCCAGCCAGGCCTGTTTTTTCTCCCCCTGGGATCTACACTGATTGACCCTGCTCTGCAGATCAGGGTTTGAAATACAACACTGAAATCCTCCCCTATATTTTGCTCTCCTTGTTCAAAGTTGTTAGGGGAAGTCCTGATGTGGACTTTGCTGGGGTTTATATCTTGGTCAGACAAAAACCTGTTATAATGAGAGCATGATGGAAAGTACATCTACATGTACATCTTTATACAACATGACATCTCTGGTAACCTGAGTCTAATGGTGGTTAGGGCAGGCTGTCTTCAGGGCTCTAATATTTTCCCCAGTCCAGCTCAACAGACCTGGTAGAAGTGCTACTCCTGTAGGAGTTTTGCATTGATTATCCTTTTGTCAATAGATTTGTAACTTGTGAGGTACACATAGGTTCCAGGTTTGACATCATTAATTAGTAAGGATGATTTGAACTGGATTCTCAGACTCAGAGACCCAAATATGGGATCAAACAAGATGTAACTTCATCCCTGAAAAAACATCTGCCTCCTCTATTGACCTCCTGGTTACCCCCTCACTGGGACAGGGGGAGCTAGAGGTCAGACCTTCAGGTCACAGTTGTGTGCACAGTTTGGATGTTACAGATTCTGAAGCTTTGCTAAGCTATTATTAAGGTCTCATTCTTGAGTTTTTGTTAACTATGGCCGCCTATGGCAAAATACGTAACTTTACATAGGCCAAAACCCTATAATTTGAATGACAGCCATCTAGTCTATCCAATCAATTTTGAGCACAATGGCCCTACATTACGTCAAAAAATTCCAAACCAGATCTAACCCAACAATCTCTTTTTATTTAATTATAAACTGCACTTGGCCACTCTCCGCCAGAGGTCCTCCAGCGCTGCTACCTCCTGACCGCATTACCCATCACAACAGCGTGTAAACATCCGACCTGTCGCGCGGATGTCAACACTTACCCACTAATTTTAGCACATACAAACAACCTCTCATATCACAAGCGGTTTACGCCAACTGACTTAGCTAAAATGCAATTTCTGGCGGATATAAACACACATCCATACACGCATTTAATTTTTAGTACGATCTACTTTAGAGTACCCACGCGGAAGAATACCGGAATGAGACCTTAATAAGCTAGCCAGCCACCTTGCGCAAAGTTTTTACTCTTCACACATGTATTTTTGTTATGTGCAGTTCCAGAAAGCTTCGATGAGCAATGAGTATTCAATGTTATGAACAGGATCTGAGGAAGGTGACACTGATACTGGCAGACTAATCGTTTTTCCTCAGTTGGATGGTCCAAGAGATGACCTACAAATGTATTACATGAGGGCCTGCATGCCCTTTATTGTAAGGTGTAATCAGGCCTTTTAGTTCCCCTAATCCGTAGGCAGCCTCCCCAAAAATATAATTCTTAATAGTACACTAGCTGCAAAGTGTAAAGTCATAATCAGCTCTGAAACTTTGACGTAATTCGTAGTCAGCGGAGAAAAATTGCATAATTCGTAATCACTACACCCCCATGCAGGCCCTCACACATGTACTTGATTTCCTGTTACAGTATTAGTTTATCCTGCCTTGGCCCTCCTCAGCCAGGCCTCTCTTGGCCCCTACTGGCTTTGGAATGATCTCCTGTGAAAAGGTGTCTTTCTTTTAGAGTATACATGTAACCTACTGGTGTCAGAGAAAAGCACAATTTGAGGGTGTGCATGTCATGGTCATGGGCACAACATACAGTTAACATGTCTGACCATGGAGACTACATGTTCATTCAGCATGCCTGTCTGATCATCTCTCCACTTCAAAATAAGGTTGTATGAACTTGTCAGGGTCCACAAATTTTGCCTCCTAAAATTTTTACTGACTCGCAAGCAAAAAAACACATGTAGAAGAATTGCACAGTTGTTACAGAATATGTAACTATGGAGAAATTAAGTAGATAAACATGTCAATAATTGAAAGCAAGATTGCTTTTTCTACAATGTAAAGACACAAACATTCAACATGTGTCTACGTGTGTTTGAGAGCTGGCCCAGTAGTTAGGATTCTGGTTGTCTGAGGCTGAAACTTCAGACTCAAGTAGTCCAAACTGTGAGGTAACCCATGAGGAATGATGGAAAATTGCAGTTTACATGCTATCCCCTGGAATCAGCCTGGTAAGTCTGTGTTGTCATTCGACTGTACATTGTAATATAGAGGCACAGAAGCCAATAATATAGATTTTCTACTATTTTAACCCAAAGTAAGCCATATAAAACCATTTGCAAGTCTTAGATTTGAATAAAGAACTTGGAAAGCAAAATCTTAGCATAATATTTATGCAAAGCTATCCCCATGCCATGCAGGGTATTGGGCTGTCATAAAGTAGGACAAAAGCAAAATGCATTTCTGACATTTTTAACAAAAATAAGCTGATACTAGTGATAGTAGCATTTAGGGCAGTGAATCTATCACTTATCACCATAGCCTGACTAAATCGCGCTCCTGGCGGCCGCCGCCCTAGGTTGCCGCCCCCCATTAACCTCCGGCCGAGAGCTTGTATACACAGGCTATTATCACCATAATGATACATTTTGTGGGACAATTTCACAGTATTGTATGAAATCTTTTTTAAAATTTAGATTTCTGCGCAGAAATCTGTGCAGAATTCTGCAGATTTCTGCAGAATTCTGCAGATTTCTGCAGAAATCTTTGCCCCATGTGTCAATGAAATTTCCCTAATATGGTTCATTCAACTGATACTGCTGGTTACTAGCCCGAGTGTCAGCCTTTCTAGCGTTCGTACGCTCCCCACACTCTACATGTAGCAAAGTGGGGAGTAGACGAAAGATAAAAAGGCTGACACTCAGGCTAGCTGGTTACACTTACTGGATCTGGTCTTATGCTTGCCTGTATAGCTCAAACGAAACGTCTGTTACGTTGCATGTCCTTGTCTGTAATGTGTATAGCTCATCATCATCACTTTGTGGAGAATTGTTTTACTTCATAAATTAATTTAAAGATCTCAATTTTTTTAAGAAACAAAAAGAAAAGAACAGCATACATAACAATGTACAGTGCAAAGCTATCCCCATGCCAAATTGTAGGCACTGCCACTGGGCAAAAGCCAATGCATTTCCGACAAGTTATGCCCAAAATACACGTAAACTGATAGTAGCATTTGTAGGGTAGTAAATCTACCACCTATCACCATAATGATACATTTTGTAGGACAGTATGGTACGAAATCTTTAAAAAAGCAGATTTCTGCACAGAAATCTGCACAGATTTCTGCACCCAGCGCAGAATTCTGCGCAGAAATCTGCGCGGGGTGCAGAATTCTGCGCAGAATTCTGCAGATTTCTGCAGAAATCTGCAGAAAAAACCTGATCCCTAGGGAACTATCACTGTTATCTACATAGTTGTTGTCATCTTCTACATCACAATATGGAATGTCAATTGTCCAGGACAAACTATGCTTGAAAAGTGAGAGGTAGTCCGGAATTAGAGTGTCTGTCCGGAATTATAGTGTCGCCTGTTAGTAGTACCATGTATAATTACGTTTACATTTTAATGAATACCGAATACATCGCCAGGTAATGCCTGAGGTACAGCTAACCTTCTTTAAAGCCTCGGTCACAACTCGCCGTGCGTGCTTTTTGTCCGTACGTTTTTGTCGTGGCTACGTCTGCTACGTTTTTTCTGCAAACGTAGGGTGGCCGGCCGAGGGAGTACGTCACTCGCAAGGTGTACGTACGTGGTCTGCACGACACGCCTGACCGTCAGCGGTTGCGTGCATCGTACGTTGCGCAAGTGGTAAGTGAGTTGTACGTGCTTACAACGTACGATCTCTGTGCGATTGCCACGTTGCCGCGTACAGGCCGTACCTACACGTGCGGCGTGCGCACGATTTCCTTACTCACTCGCACGTTGTAAGTGCGTGCACCTCCTGTTAACTTCATCATCACTAGCCGCCCTGGTGTCTTCCGCGGCCCGTTTCTTTGGATCTTGTCTGGTAGACTTCTTCTGAGCCTTCCTGGGCATCTTGGAGACGAGTTGGCAGTCGCCCGTCAAGTCGTCTTTATATACTGTAGAAATAAGGTGCGTTGCGCGTGCGTTGCACGTGCGGAGCACCTAGTATGGTGCACGTGTGTTCTGCGTGGTCATTGAGCAGGTCAACTGGGAAGTGAGGAGTAAGCTTGGATGACGCAAGCACCGTGCGTGGCACTGGCGTGCTTCGTGCGCTGTCCGTACAGCAATTGCACGTGAGAATAGTGAAGTTAGACTCACGGAGTCCGTACGTTGCACGCTCATAGGCTGTACGGGGCACGCGCGTCGCACGTACTCGCACGCACGTGTGGTAAATCCGCAGACCGCACGTAGAAAAAGTATTACATGCACTTAAGGTTCTACGGCGTGTCTGCGTGCTCCCAAATCCGTAGGATTCCGTACGGAGGCGGTACTCACCACGCACGGATGCCGTACGTTTGCCCACGTTTTTGCACGTAGACAGCACGCAGAAGCACGTACGGCGAGTTGTGACCGTCGCTTAATACAGCGCTGTGACCAAACGTAGTGACACAATCGGCATAAGGACTACATAAAACCTTTTTGAAATAAAACAAATCGGTCTGGTGAGATATACGGGTGAGGGTAAAAGGAAAAGTTAAAGCTGTCTTTACACTTTATTTTTCAGCCACCAAAAGGCATTCCATACGAAGACACATTGGACGACAGTACATATCCACAGACGTTTGAACTCACGATTCAGAGAAGCAGTGACGACGTCGACGTAAAACTGGACGTACAGCTTCGAGCTAAGGGGTCTGATGATGACAATGATGATGTCTGCCAGATGACTAAGTTCATAGGTACGTGGTTTATATTACTAGATTTATTATGTACTCAAATAATTTTATCATATCAGAAGCTTGGAAAAATAAGCCTCTGGTTGTGAGTAGTTACAAAACCACCCAAATTTGACTGGGATAATCAGAATGTAATATAAAAGACGCACATGGGTATACGTTAGTTACTGAGTTTTTTTTTACGTAAAAATTTATACAAAGCGAAAATAAAGATAAACAACTGAGAATTGTCTTAATTGCTAACTTTTCAAAAGAAAAGAATAACGTTTTCAATCATACTTCTAAATCAATTAAACAATTGATCAATCAACAATTTCGCTTTCTTATGCAGCATCTGCAGACACCGTCAAATCATCCCATACGAAAGATCGTTCAGCTCAAGGAGCTTCATCAACAGATCCTCATGTTTCACCTATCGGTACGCTTCACCTTTACCGTATGGCGTGCCAGACTTCAAGCAACCACTTTAACACAGTTGCACAGATCATTTAAATCTAAACATTTTAAAAAGCATCCAGAAATCCAATTTTAATATAAAAAGAACCCACATATTATAGCACATGAGGGTGAATCCGTCTTTTGCTGACTGAAATTAAATCTAGAATATCTAGCTTAGTATATATTATAAAATGTTATATATTCAACTTAGTATCCTGTTTTTAATACAATTGTATTTGTCATGTTATAGCTATATTACATTACTTGCTATTAGCCTTAGGACATGCAAGTACCTTAAACTTATAATTGTGATGAAGTGAAAGCCTTATACATATATATGAACCTTACTGATGTAGACATCAGCAAAATTAGCAGTATAATATACATAAATGATAGCAAAGTATTTTTCCGCTAGAATAAGTTCATGATATTCCTTCTCAACAATATATACAGCTAAAACAATGAGGGACGAGTAAATTAGAATTGCTTATACATGTATATGACATCTAAACTTTTTTATAGGTGTCCAGAGTGTGTGCACGATCCTGTTCGTCAACGACAGGTATGGGACATCTATAAACGACATCTCCATTGTAAGCTGCGAGCTCGCACAGCTGCTAACCCAGGCCGGGGCGGATGTATATTTTACAGTTCTCAGTGCGTCTCCGGAAGATAAGAGGGATGCAGAAAAGCACAGGGTAAACTTAATCACGCCATTTCAAGAGAAAGGTGACACAAGGGAGCCGTCGTTAAAATGGCTGGAGTTTGAGCACGAATACCGATATCCAAACCTTCCTACAAATGTGGACTGCATCATTGGTCATGTTGACATCACTGACGAGGCCGCCGAAAGCATTAAAGATGAGCGATATCCAAAGGCACAGGTGGTCACTGTCAACCATGTCATACCAAAGGTTGAATGGAACCGGAGGCAAAATCCGAGAAAACCTCCGAGTGTTTTTGATGAAGCAAAGACTTTAATTTCTGTCGGGCACCCAGTTTACAAGAATTTTCAGAACTATGGCAGAAGATACCATGAGATAAGTCACGACCTCTTTCTCCCACGACCGCCCCAGCTCTTTGCAGACACGACAGTAAAACCCGCTACGGGTAAGAATGAAGAGAAGGTTCTGCTCACTACTGTACCGGTGAAAGATATGGAAAGTCTTTGCCTTGTCGCAGAAGCAATTGGGGAAGTTGCAGAGGTGATAAGGGATGTGAGATGGCACGCTCGTTGCATCGGTGACGTTGATCATGAGACGGCCATGAAAACCATTGAAGACCATTTACAGAGAAGTAAGCTGAGTAAGCTGATGCCCACTCTGCTACCTTGTGGAACACAGGAAGATCTAAGGGGTGATATAAGGACAGCCCATCTAGTCCTGGTGCCGTACCACTCTGAGCCATTCGGTATAGTTGGACTTGCGGCTATCGCAGCCGGAGTCCCCGTCCTCATCTCGGACAATTCGGGACTAGCAGAGCTGATCAAAGACTTGATAATTAGGAAGAAATGTCACCCAGATCACCGGCACAGGCTGGTGACAACAGGCCAACGGAGGTCCCCTTGCGATGCCAAGAAATGGGCCAAAAGAATCAAGGACACCCTGGAGCACATTGAGGCAGAATTTGAAAACGCAGCCAAATTCAAGCAGGAGCTTATGGATTCCAAGTACTGGGAAGAATCTCACAAAGTCTTCATTGAGAAGTGTGGCATCAGTGCTACATGATCCTACACATCTAAAGGGGGTCAGGAGAACCTGAGTTAGGAAAGTTGAGTATGATTTCTGGCCATTAAATATTACGGCTTCTGCACAATAGACAGATTGCGGTATGCGGTAATATCAATACAAATCGAAGTAAATATTATTCATTCACAACAATGAGTTATATGGTACCAATATGACCAACTATGTAAATACCTACCCCCCCCCCAGGAACTTCATGACTGAAATTAAATCTAAAATATCTAGCTTAGTATATATTATGTTATATATTAGTATCCTGTTCTACAATTGTATTTGTCATGTCATTTTCACGGCATTTGAACTTGCAGAAAGTGATGTAAGATGCCGTTGTCATAATGGCTTTTCCATTGTTAGATAGAACATGCTGCATTAAGAATTGTGTATACCTCTCATGTATTGTGATTTTTTAAATGGCATCTATTGTCATATTTGACTTTAATCTCATAATTATGGCTACTATCTAATTATTGCATAATGATTAGAAACGTGTGGAACTAAGTTTTGCAATATCTGAAAATAGCATGTTTCCATGCTGATTACTCAATGCTACAAAGAGGCGTATATTGAAGCATTTAGTATTCTTGTTCCATTAGTCAAGCGATTTGCTTAATAGGTCTTACATCTAAGTAGATGTTATAGTTTGATATAGATTCAAGGATGTTGTGTTTTGATTTGAAATTTCATTTATACTGGCTAATCGACAGTTTATGTTTCTAGTTCTGTAACAACGCATATTGTTATCAAACATATACATATGTATGTATGTAAATAATGATATTTTTCTACGTATTGTGGTTGTACTCAAGGAACAGACGTCAGTGTGAGTGCTTGTGTATATATAATTTTATGTTCATTATAATATATTGTACCTAACCTGTTTTGAACAGTTTTATGTCCCTTTGTATAAACCTACTTTGGAAATGACAAATTTTGAACTCTATATAAAGGAAAGCTAGCAAAATGTAAACGTATTTGGTCCACAATAAACAAAAAATAAAACACTAGCGAGGTACCTGAAATAGTATTAATAATATCAATATCAGGTCAATTATTTAGAAATGTAAATTACACACATGTTAAGACAATCGTGTTGACATCATGAACAAAAACATAACACATATTTATTAACCATTATATATTATTTCAAACCATACCTTTTACACCGTTGCAACTAGAGCAAAATGGTATGAAATTGGCACACAATCTTCTGGATATATTACAGAAAAATCTGGTCGGACCATGCAGGAATTTTAGCGTCTTTCTGTACCTTAGCCGATTGCTTAAAAGGCTTACCATAGGTGTCCAGCTCAACAACCACTCGATCTATCTGCGAAAGCATATTCCCTTCGTATTTTCGTGTTTCGCTTTTTCTACCACGAGAAGTACGCTGAGAAACACCTCTTACTTTTCTGAAAGTCTTAGTAGCAGATTCTTTAATAACGTCATTAAAGTTCAATTCGTCTGTGTTCGTGGTTTGGTTTTGGTCTGCGTAAACGTCCATTATAATAGCCATAAACATACTCAATAAGAAAAACTGCATCATACATTGGTACATGAAAAACATTAACGGGCCTAGAATGAAATGTCCGTAGCTTAAGGTTTCAAAATCAAAGCTACCTAACATCATCAACAGAAGGCTCTGTAAACTAGATGCTATGTTCTTGTACTCCATGAGCTTGACACCGAAAATCAAGCTTGCCGTCTGGGTAAAAGCCATGATGACGATTCCAGCCGTGAACATGAACTGTGTTACAGGCTTGAGAGATCGTCTCAAGGTCATGGACAAGGCGTACACGTGAGAGTTGAAGCGGAGGATCCGGACGAACTTGAACGTAGAGCAGCAGATGAGAAGGCCCAGAAGGTAGGTGTAGACTTGGTACCAGCTGACGGCGTTTTTGTAACCTTCGAAGGAGGAGTTTCCGGCCGCACGCTGTACTGCGACTTCGTCGATGATACTCTGAGTGTAGAAGTAGACACCGAGAGCGGAGAAGCCAACAGCGATGACAAGAAGTTCTACCCAGCTCCAGAACTCACTCAGATATTCCAGGGGGCGTGAGAAGAGTGCTTTGCCTGAGAATTGGCGAACAAGTGTAAATATTTTAAAAGTAAACAACGATTAAAGCTGTACATAAAGTTTAATCTACTAAAAGCACAGACTTTTAGATCATTGCAAAAACCTTAGAAGTTCATCTATGTTAACTTTAATATATAGTACATGTAGGTCAATTAGAGGTTGATTGGAACCTGTTTTTGGTGACGCCTCCGGGGTAGCCTAATAATACAGTATTGTGTGCAGTTTGCAAGAATTCTAGCAATTGTACACGAATTTTGTCCAAAGGCATGGGACGTCCACATTTTTTACAGTTTGGGAATTTTGATGACGAGCATAGATCTACGCCCACATACCTACTAAGTAAAATCAATGGGGACCCCTGGGAAAACTTTCTGCAGTGATGCCCTAGTTGGGGCTTGGGGCTTGTTAACTCGGAGCCTCGGAGATCACTGAATTTGAAAGTGGGGCAGGTTTTCCCTGAGACTTGTGACCTCAACTGTTATTTTTAACAAATCATTTACAAACCACGACGAAGCTTCCACAAAACCATGAAATAATCACAGTGCCATGCAAATAATAACCCTAACAGCGACCACAGTTGCCATGGCAATGCATGGTTTCATTGGCAGTCTTGTTACAATATTTAGTACTTAAAGATGTGTTCAGCGATAGGCTTTTCATCTGAAAATGACACCGGCTTCTTGACTTTTAGTGCTTTTTTAAAACTATTTGTTATAAATCTGACATTGTACTCACCTTCTTTGAGCGCATACACAAGGACAAACAGGGCAAAAAGTCCTCTCAGAGCGAGAAGCAAGATGGCGTCACGTTGGATGAGTCGCAAGGTCACGACCTCTGACCCCTTGTAAGTGGCTCCGAGATTGGTGAACTCTACTGCCATGGAAACCACGGAAAACAAGTTGACGTGCGGGTTGTACAGGGTGAGTTCTATGAAAACTGCCCGTGTCTTGTCGTCCAGCCAGTCTTGTCGCTGTAGGTAAGCTGCACGAGCTAAGCTGGTTTGTTCTGTTCTTCCCAAAGACGTGACGTAGCCACCGGCTAAGTATGTGCCATGTTCTCCAAAGTAAGGAAAAGCTGTGTAAAGAAACAGGTATAGTAAAAGTTGTCTTTACATTCTCTGTTGGGACGTAGATGCAGTACAAAAACGCATTCACACACACACACACACACACACACACACACACACACAAACACACACACACAGGCACGTGCACATATAAACAACACAAATTTGGTTCAGAATTCATATATGATTTCTATCAACCGGAAAATAATTAAGCTGAAACATGTAAAAGGATAAAATTTATCAAGAAAAAAACCTCACCATCAGTAACTGCGGCAAACGTGTACCTCCACGGATCCTGTCCCCCATCTTCTGCTGACAAACAGTCGTAAACCTCAGGAGATTCGGTTGTGTTTAAGAAAACTGTTGTTGGAATGCAGAAAGCGTCGCCCGTGGTATTTGCAGTGGAGTTCCACCGTTCTGTGTAGTTCTGTGTGTCGGCTAGATTTAGAGAATACACTGGCACACAGCGAGGAATCACAGTCGTCATTCTTCCAGGTGGTTCACAGTGTTTTCCTGGAAAATGAAAACACAACCCTAGTCAATACATTTAGTACCTTCATTCACACAATTGAGAAAAAGTTAAGATAATTTCGAACTCCTGATTTTGGAACTAACACCTGGTACATATTTTCCCCTTAGTAAGACTAGATAATTGTTAAATATGACTCACCTGGCTTAAGTCGCACCTGTCTCAACTGCACTGGTCCCAGCGGGTGAGTTAACATGTCATCCAGGACCATGGTCTCCGTGACGCTCCAACTGTTGTACCATCGGGACACATGGGTGGCAGGGATCAACCCGGTTATCACCCAAGTCCAGAACGAGGGGATGTCTTGGATCTTAAAGCGTAAAAAATAATCGGAGATTTCAAACTTCGTGGAAGTAAATTTGGTTTGCGTTGATAAATTGCACCGACACATAAATTCATAATCAGAGAAGAAGATATTGTTTGCGATAACACTATCTAGACCGGGCTTTTTTGAGCACGGTGGGACCGGGGGGGGG
>NW_017802747.1:402102-444711 GCF_001625305.1 Branchiostoma belcheri
CCCCCCTCAGAACTCACGAACGGTATGTCGTATGACCAACAAATTTTCAGAGGATGATGTACTAGTAAAAATTTATCATATATGCAATTTTTATGTCATGACGTAATATGACGTCATTAAGACGTCATTAATGTGATTTCATTGGTTATTCCCTAAAAACTAAATAGTTTACAACATAACTTTACCAAAAGTGTTTATGACAGAATATTAGGGTGTACTAAGTCTTATGTTGCCCATAGCAACACCGGTGACGTCATAAAATGACGTCATGCATATTTAAGATATCCGCCATTTTGGACCATAAATCTTGAATTTAAAAAAAAAGTTTTTTTTTCATGATAAAGCCTAAAATACATTGTAAACATACTAAAGACCTTCATTTAAACCTTTTTTTGTCAAAAGAAATGGAAGTATTGATGAAATTTTAAGGAAAATAACCTGTATATACCTGTTATAATGATATGGACAGCCATCTTGGATTTGGGCCAATGACGTCATCAAATTAGCATAAATTTTGAATTTTTAAATTTAAAATTTACATAAAATTATCTGGGATGTTATTAATATTAGAAACCATGAGTAACTTGACATAAAACCCATAAAATTCTATTGTTGAAACTAAAATTACTAAATTTAGCAAAAAATGCAGAAACCCGTTGCCATGGCAACACAAAAATTATTATCTTAAGTACCCCAACGGTACACCGTCTGTATTTAATACCTTTATTACCCAATATACATTAATGCTGACCTAAAAATACCCAGAGCAAATTCAGAACCTGGCCAATTACTTCCAATCGTCACTCACTCACTTATTCACTAACATACACACAACCGCACTTACAATTCTCTTGTACGGAGTGCGTAGTGCATTGTGTATTTTTGTCCTAAATACATATATATCCCCCCAACACACACACACAAATGTACTTACACACATAAATACACACACACACACACACACACACACACACACACGGCGCCACCTAAAGCAATACTTTCGAAAGTTGCAAGTGAAAATGTACTCCAAGTCGTTACCTCTGAGAAACTGATGTCACCACTGTCAAGAATAAGCCCCTGCACATCCTTCGTCACGTAGAAAGCCAAGGGGCTTCTTTCTCCGTACGACGTCAACATAATCACGGTCACAAACAGTCCAAACATCAAAACCTCAACTATCTGTTTACGTCTCCTGCGCTTTTGCTTGCTCTCAGTCCGTTGTTCGGCGAGTGCGGATTCCTCAGGTGGCGAGTTAGAATGTACACTTCCAGATGCCTATGAAGACAAATGAAAAACAAGCATTAAAAATCTTTTGTTATGATATATGCTGTTATTACCTGTTACTTGTAAAAAAATAAAATCGTTGAAGAGCATTCATTTTCATATTTATCTACATATCTACTTATTTTCTAATAGTATTTATCCAAACGTTGATACACATGGATCCGACTCGGACACAAGTGACAGACATCATTGCTACTATATAAACAGCCAAACACAACTTGACAGGATATGAAGAAAGGTTGACGGGCTCAACAACTGAATTGACAAGCCAGTAAGGATATTAATGGGTATATGAAGGGGGGTAATATGTAAACGATGTATGGTTCAAACAGCTAGGTCCGAAAAAGTCAATCTGAAATGGAAAAAATAAAAACAAAAGGAGTCAGTCAAAAGAAGAGTTCGCCCACAAGACACGTTAATATTCACGACGATGTTAGAACAATGAATCCTACCTTTCCACCTTTGTAGTGACGCGTTTCAGCCTTCTCTGCCCACATATAACGCATCCACCCTGTTGCGGTTGACCATTGTCGAGTTTCCACCATCTGCATAGCATAATTATAGTAAACACGGCAAACAGAAACGACATACTTTACCCCTTATCCACCTCGGTTGGGTTAAGGCGGCCTAGGCTGATATTCATGTTCGAGTTCGGGCGTGTGTCTGCAAGATGGCCACAGATTTGTTTCGAACCCGAATCATGTTCCACTATGTTCGATATGACGTCATTCGAATAGAACGCGTGTTCGAATTCGGGGTCACTCGCGGTCATTTGTATGTTTCCCCTGAAAACCCGCGTTGTTACGCATTTTATTCACGGAGTATGACTTAAACGGCTTTACGCGCAGCTGAAAACAGCATAATTGATCTTTAGAGTAATCCATGTTTGCGTATTATCACTTTTTTATCAAAATTGTCCGAGGCTATTTTGCGTATAAGTCGATATTTTTTTAACTGTGGCGATTTTTCAACGAAAAATGACAGAAAAATAACTGTTTCTGTCGTTTTTGACCCCAAAAAACAATGTAACTGTCTTTTAAAACAAAATAGCCTCGAAGAAAAATAATAAATAGGCTGTTGGCTTTCTACTTGTAAAATATCATGGTGAAATGTGTTGTTACCGCTTGCGCGTAAAGCCATGAAGTAAACAGCTTTTTTTAAACCAAAATGTTGATTTTTAACCCAAAAATCCAGAAGTGGTAAAAACAAAATAACCTTTATTCAATGTGTTTCACGTACTACTAGAACGGTGTGAAGTTTAATTGTGGTGCGACCAAGCTATCAAAAGTTACAAGCATATGTATGAAATACTACTCATAGTATGCCATAGGCTGCCTTAACCCAACCGAGACACTGCATGCATCCCGGACTTACAAATAAACATAGCAGCGTTCTGTACGAATAGCAATTAAATGCAAGGTTGCATTTTGTGTTTTGGGGAATCACAGCAAATATGAAGACACTCAAGCAAACAAGAAAAAAGAGATTTCAAACTTTCCGAAAGCAGACTTAATTTACGTTCATGGGTTACATCATTACTTATACAACTGTATGCAGAATTTCACATTCGCTTATTAAATCATCATGTTTTGTTGCGCACATTCCTTTAGACCACATTCTTCACCCTGAGCAAACGTCATATCAACCCTGTCACTTCGAAAAGAAACCTACGCAACTTCCAAGAAGTCAGCGCCACCAAAAACAATGATTCCGTCTCGTAAGTTATCGATACGGTGCAGTGTAAATAAAATTGTAGCAATAAACATGTGTCACGTAACAGTAATAAAGTATGTTATTGCTTTACTAAAAGAAAATTCAGCACCCATAACAGAGTAATATAATGCATGTATTGTTACATGTCATACATGTCCAGTCTATTTGCATGTGTTTGTATTAATGTATCAATTACACCTACACTTACATTACAATTTACATACGAAAAGGTATTGGAATTAAAAGAAATTCAATTTCATTAGAATCCTACCCGTCTGTTATCCTGGAGGTATTCTTCATCATGTTGTAATGGGGCAGGCTGGGGGTCATCCTCTTCAACAGGTTTCTGTAGTATTTATTAAAAAAAATTACAACTCTAATGAGCATAAAAAATCTACAAAAAATAAACAGCTGCAGTCAGAGACAAACACTGGTCAGACTTTTATTTACCATTAGTTTAAAAATTACAGAGCACCAAAAAATGTTTTGTTGCCTAATAATATCCCCACAAAGTGAAACAAGAAATTAGATATTTCATACCTCCTGGAAACATTTAGAGTTCTTTATAGGTTTTATATTTCATCCGTTACTATGAATGTCTCTCTTTAAGGACCTAGCTTCCTGTGTCAGTGCCCTTTTGAGAAATTTTCCCATGTGCTGTCAGCTTAGTCATTACAAAGGAAAAATATACTTCCGTACCCGGAGATAAGAATTCCTCATTTTTATGGACTCTGAATTGAAACAAAAACAAACTGGTACCTTGACTAATAAGGCAAACAACATGGCGACCAACAGTAGCTTGAACGGCTGCACCAGGAACAGGTCGGTCAGGAATGACGTCAGAAAAGTGAAGAGCCACGCCTCCGCCTTTGCACGTCCGAAACTCAGGGAGTACAGGACGGTGAAGAACGCAGCCACGAAGCTCGCGGACCAGACAAGTAGCCAACCTAGAGGCAAGAATAGAGGTAAGTATGATGGCCTTTGTGTTACAGAAATGTTAAAAAATATTTTCAAAAATTTGAACTGAATATAATGTTCCTGATGAGATCATTCATTACTCTTCACTGTGATAGCCAGTAAGTCAAACTTTAATCCTAGAGGCAAAATCTTGAAAAAATGCAATTTTCAAAATTCAAGATTTTCTATCCAAAAGGGCTGACAGCTTAATCATGCAAGGCGTAATTTTATGAGGTCATTTTGCCGTCAGTGTTGTTGCCAAGGGCAACATAAAAATTAGCAGACATTAATATTCCATCATAGACACTTTTCGTTAAAGTTTGGTTGTATTCCATTACGTTTTACGAAAAAAAGACGGTTTTACCCCCAAAAAATCGTACAAATGACGCCATGATTACACAAAAATTGGTAGTATGAATTAATTTAATTACTACACCATTCTCTGAAAATTTGGTGGCCCTACGATAAGTAGCTGTTGAGCCTCAAAAGCCCCCCCCCCTTGTCTGAGCATACCCAAAAAAGCCCGGTCTGAATAGGGTTAATATGGTTCCTAGCTTATTTAACTAGGGGGGAAGAAGGGCTATCATAAGCTACATTATAGCACATTTTTTTATTAGCGATACATATCTACAAAATTACTAATCAACAGAGATTATTCATTAAAGTGCAAAAAAGACAAGAAATGTTGTGACTATATTATCCCAACCTACCGAAGTAAACAGCCCACCACGGAATGCTTGACTTTCCCTTCTCTTCGAAGTCCCCTGCATCGTCATCGGTATTACTCTCCGTCGTTGTGTTATCAATGGACAGTCCTGTAGGTTGTACATAGCTAGGTGATCCAGAATCAAAATGCCTTTTCAATTTGGAATCAGTTTCCTCCCTGTGCCAAAATGACGGAGTATCAACGCCAGAGTGATATAAGACAATTGTGCGAGGTTTATAACTTTCTTTCTTATCGGGCAAATATTTGGCCAGGTTGTGGAAAGGTGCGTTATTCTCCGACTTTTTTTTCCTTCTCTTTGTTGGTTTGGAGTCAGAATTTCGGAAGAGGAACACGATGAGCAGGTTGACAGGCAGGATGATGGCAGCGCTCTGTAGACCTATCATGATCTGAAAAAAAAGTTACAGGACGATTAATTGATTGGCGGCACAAGACAAGACACGTATATTTACTCCTGCTTGAAAAAAACTCTATTAACGCACATCCACAAGAGACAACAAGGTTACTAAGCTATTCCAGCTGTTCTGAAAGCCCGTCAAGATATTTTGTAATATTAGAAATTATGAATATAAACTGATACATTGTAAAAAAATGATATCATCATCTCGCGCTTACCAGAAGAAGCAAACTATGTGCCAATGCAGCAATAAAATGCAGCTGCAAACATTATAAGTTACAGCTGCGAACGCAAAGACACATGTCTGAACAATACTCAGCCATAGAATGCTGACCTCCTTTACAGAGTATAAAACCTATAAAACATTGTCTTAGAAAACTGTGTATACATACGTTTAGATAACCATGATTTCACAGCAGCAAAAACAGTTCGTCCTTGTTTGTTCATTTAGATATTTAGCCATTGCAAACATGGCTAGCTGTAAGACAGTGGGAGAGTGAATGATAAATAGTACCTGCGGTAGCGACATGGGTGGATTGATCTCCATCCCGGCGAACCTGAGTGGTTCCGGCGGGTCGAAGTCATCCCCGCGGCCGAAGAACATGATGTTGGTGACCATGGTGCTGTAGAGCAGCGTCAGGCAGCAGGACAGGCGCTGGACTCGGGTGAACGGGCTTCGTGCCGGGCGGCCCGCCACGGAGAACCACAGGTGGCCGTCGTTCATGTCCCTGTGATGATAAAAGGGCAAACATCTAACAGATACTTTGACAAAATAGACACTTGAGGCACAGCTTGTATCTAGTAAAGCGAGACTATTACAAAGAAGAAATGTCTCTTCCATTGCTGTCCCTCGTTTGTTTGTTTGTTTAAGCCTTTATTATTCAAAAACTAAAATTGTCCTGTCAGTCTTTTTTCACTGAAGTATAAAGGGAAGAACTAGACAATTTCAGAAAACAAATTTAACAATAAAATATAATAAAAGATACAGGTTACATGATCAAAGTCCTAATAAATCCACAGAAATACAGATATAACTGATTTTACTAAAATAAACTGAGCAACCCAGCTGTCTGAAAATGTGAGAATATTAAAAACCTGAGGAATCAATAGAACAAGCATCCTGATACATGCATGGTATTACAAAAACATTAAAAAAAGAAAGTTTACAAAATTTTTACCTCGAACTTTTTGCCAGAAATACGTTTCGAAATTCTTTCATCTCATCCGGGCCCGATTCTGGCAGAAGCCGATAAACCTTCCCGTCATCCTTGTCGGTAGCGAACCATCTGCAAAAGAAAATTGTATGGTTTAAAGAAAAGAAGCCGATAAATCAATATTCCTTGTTAGTTTAATGTAATTTTTTTTCTATTTATTTCAATTGATACAATTAATTTTTCCAATCTATTATCTTCGTGTACGAAAGTTTTGTCTATAGTGTTTATCATCGGTTATAACATAAGGAATTTTATGTGTAGTAATCCCATCGACTGGGAAGGAATGGTGTAGTAACAGACTACATGTGTACAGTTAGGAAGACGGAAGCTAGAGGTCAAAATGTGACCCATGCAGCTGGTGGGAAGTGGACCACAAAAAGAATCGCCGTGAAATTTAAAAAAAAATTCATAGAGGAACGAAATATGCATTTATGTATTTTAATACATTAAAAATTCTTTAGATAACGTTAATGTACAAGTGAATGACTTAACAAGATGGAAATTACGGTTTTGTAAGTCGGATAGTGAAAGTGTAAGTGAAATGGTAAAATGAATGTCACTAAATAACAAAGCATTGCCGTTAAACATTTTTTTTCAATGTAAGTGGTGTTTTTTATCAATTATGTTTTGTTAAAATGTACAATAAATTATGGCCCTAAAGTTACCTGTTGCACAGAAAAAACTGTGACTTGTTGTTTTCTCTGTTAGTCACTACAATTTGACTCAGGAACCTGAAAAAAAAATAAAATCACGTTGTTCAGTTTGTAAACGGCTATACAATAAAAATATTCGCAGTGCAAAGAAAGAAGTGACAAACAGACATCTCA
This sequence comes from Branchiostoma belcheri, assembly GCF_001625305.1. Taxonomy (NCBI): domain Eukaryota; kingdom Metazoa; phylum Chordata; class Leptocardii; order Amphioxiformes; family Branchiostomatidae; genus Branchiostoma; species Branchiostoma belcheri. Next base: position 409,219 of record NW_017802747.1, read on the forward strand.
CCATGCAGGGCTGTACCCTGCATTGTTGTGCCACACACGTAGGTAAGTCAGATCTCCCAGTGGCTCTGATGTCGACACGAGAAAGGAGTCCACGCTGCCCTTCTCAAAAGTTATTCTTGACGAGTCGCTCAGTATGAAAGGAGGACTCTCTCTGTCTTGGCTGTAAAGCACGATGGTAACCTGACAAAATATGAATATCCACATTCATAAAGTTAATTAAAAACACATAAAATTTGACAGTTTAAAAATTTTAAGCTTTTAAGCTAAGATAAGAGATCAGTACCAATTGTACTGATTTAACCCTGTTAACGTTACGTAATATCATAAATAAGATTTGAAAGATAAAAGTTTAACCCACCTCTGCAGTTGTTCCAGCATTCCCCTTGAATCCAGTGTAAAGAGTGATGACGTATTGACAATCCTTTCTGGGGTTCAGTCTGTGTCCGGGTAGGATTCCAACTCCAACCTGATACGGAAAATCCATGAAAATCCTACATTTCCAAATACGGTGAAACCTGTACAAATGATCACTTCTATATAAGGAATACTTGGTCTAATTTTCGATGACACGTTAGATAATTTTTCAGTTGACACCAGCATTAAAAATCCTGGTCTAGAGGACATCTCTCCACCAGATTTTTCTATAGCAGTGTTAACTGTATATAAGTACAGTTTCTAACACAATTTTCCGCTGGAATTTAAACAATGCTGCTTTGGGGCAGGAACTAGTTATATCAGCGACCAAGAGTTATTTACAACTCAAATTATTACCATAGCATATTGTGTGGCTGGCGTTTAGCACCAAGGACAGATATGATCATTAATCTTCTATTTCCGGTCAATCAAATTCCTTTTCTTCCCTTTATGAAGGAAATAAGTAATTTATTCTCCCTACCTTGGCTAAGTCCCTCCTGTCCTGTTTCCGTGCCCATAACACGCCCATGAAGTACATGCCGAGCACAGTAAGTACGAGGATGAGCCCTGCTGGGTTCTCTAGAACGTTGGCAGACAGCGCCGCAGCGATGTTGAGAGGATTCGGGGCGACGAAGCCGCTAAACTTCGTCAGATGGTCGCATCGGCAGTGGATGTGGCTGGCATTGGACATCATCCCTACCTATATGTACGATAGATTTGAATTGTAATTTTCAACACAAAACTGGATTGTTTAACTCCTCATTTTGCCAAGGAAAAAGGAATCCATCGCGTGTTCACTTTGTAAATTCACTTTGTACTTACGACGGGGGGTGCTATAGACGTTCAGCAAGTTGTGCATTGCTCCCCGAGCCATGAGTTATTGAGTGCTACGTTACAAAACTATTGGATTGTCTAAGGGTTGTATGAATCAATAAACAAGCAAACAAAGAAACAACCAGGTAACTAACGTTGCAACCATCACTGTGCCACAAGTCAACATTCTCGTCAAAATAAACACAGGACGTCTCGAAGATGTGCAGAGTGAAGTCTACAATATGTCCACTACTCAGGTTCTGCTCAGAGCCAAATCGTACACCTGATAGAAAAAAATGCAAGAATTGTGAGATCTTTATATATTCCGTCCAAACCTTGCTTCTAGCAATCATTGACTATTACCTCACTGAAGAGATGTACTAGACAAGCAGATAGGTGGACCAAACCTAATTCCTGACATAAAAGACCATTTTCCACCAAAAAGTCAAAATAATATTATGTCAAGAACAAAAGATGCATAAACCGAATGTTGTGTTACAGTAATTCAACCTCTAAAAGTCTCAGTTGACCTTATCTTTCCGTGACCCACCCACATACCAACTATTGCAACAATACATAAAAGCAGTCTTTTTTACGTTAACCAAAATATGCTAAAACAGACTAAAACAAGTGCTTTTAAAAAAAGCTGACATTTCAGCTGACGAAGGTTTTACTGCCGTTATTGAGGTAGAAGTTGTTGAAATGATATTACCCAAGTTGATGAAATTGGTACGAGACCACTTAAAGAAGAAAAACATCTGATAAAAAAAGCAAAACAGCGAATGTTAAAAAGAAAATTTAAAAAACTCATACGTCGAGACTTGAACAATTAGTTTTTGAGTGTTAAAAGCAAAACAGCGACTGCTAAAAAAAGAAAAAAAAAGCTCCTCTCCGGGGATCGAACTCGCTATGTGCAAACCCCGCCACGTGCACCGCAAAAAAAGAAGATTAAAAGAAGAACATAAAAAAAATTAAAAAAAAAGAAAATTAAAAAAAAGAAAATTTAAAAAAAATTAAAGAAAAAAAAATTAAAGAAAAAAAAATTAAAAAAAAAAGTTCCTCTCCGGGGAGAGAACTCTCAATGTCCAAACCCCGCTACGTGCACTGCAACTCAGCTAGCATCGCTACCCAGTTGAGCTATCTCATTACGTCATTGCCTGACCGCCTAAGCAACTACCTATACATAGCTATCCGAGAAAATTGGGCAGGTCCGAGCGAATTATGATTGAAGCATGAAAGCCCGTCTTTAAAAAGAGTAAGTATCATACGTATTGCCATTCCTGAGTAAGAACCATGCAACAGGCAAACGTCAAAGTGCAAACATAATAGAGAAACTTCGCCAGGACATGCAACAACGACATCTAGCGACAGGCGGCATTATTTTGTATTAACATAATTTATGCAACCATCTTTAGATTTGTAGTACGATCAATAAATTAGCGCCGAAAAACTTATGTAACCATACTTCGATCAATGGTATGTCACTAGATGAGACTGTTACTACATAAAGTTTCTTCTTGTAAAGAACATGGATTAAAATGGCAGCAAGTCTATTGCATATCCCACAAACCGGAAAGAAGTAAACAGGTATTGCATGGCCTGCAGAGTTACCTAACTACCAAAGAAAGAAAGAAAGAAGGATAGAATCCGTCTTATTACATTTCAGCGCGCATGCGCTGAAATGTAAAAAAATGTAGACGAAAACAATACGTCCATATTCTTTTCCCACTGGGGCTTAACAAGTAGACAAAATATATGAACAATAAGTACAGAGATGAATAGTAACAGCTTTTAAACTCACCGAGGAAGTAGTTCGTCATGTTTTCCACGTCAACATTCGTGATGTCGATTTCCTCCGGGGACAGCAGCCAATGGTAGGGGTTGGATGTCAGGACTGTTCCATTTATCCACGGGATGGACACAATCTGCCAGTAACAGACATTATAATTACCTCAGATATATTATTGTTTAGACCCTAATATGCAAAAAAAAAGTTACTCATTTAAATGCATTGACCAATATCTAACTAGCTAGCTGGTTAGAGCAAATAGGAACCGTTATTTTTAAACAAAACGTAGCCTGTTATTTTTAAACCAAACACCGAACGGCATATCCACAGTCATTCTGATCGTATCTACTCTTACAGTAGCTACTACTACATCTGTACCCTCCATAACATTAGACGACTCTTATAGAATAGCAAAAGGCCCAGTGATACCTCACATCATTTAGAAATTGATCGATCCGTTGGTGTCAACGGCTTGATGTCTAGTAAGTAAAACAAGCCGTTACAGTTATCCTTAAAGCACCATAAAGTTACCTGTTCATCAGGAACAGGCAGGGTGGTGGTCCAGTTGTAGTCCTCGGGAGTCGGCGGTGCCTCCTTGCGGAGAAACAAGGTGATGCCATGCGGGAACAGGGTGCTGTTGAAGTCAAAGCTGAAGCTTAATGCCGACTGGTTTTTCTTCACAAGGAACTGGAAAAGCTGAAACAAGGATTCAAAAGCATAAAATATATTTTTAAAGCATAAAATATATTACTTAGTTAATAAAATTTATCTAGAAAAGAAATCACGGGCTAGATTAAGCCATTTTACTACAGGTGCCCAGTCCGAATCTTCGCAGACATCTTGGCGACTTTCATTTGTTTATTTGTTTTATATGTTTTGGGAAAAGGGCGAGGCTGATACGCGAAACAGACTGTAAAAATGCAAGAAAGGCAGAGAGAAGGAGAGAGAGAGAGAGAAAGAGACAGCACAAAAGAAAGTAACATATAACGTTCCGCATTTGCGTATCTTCCTGATTACAGAGTAATTTCTATTAAGAACCAACAAGATAAACGTTTACGCATTTTGAATACTCACAGTCACACTACCAAGCGGTTCAGACGTCTTGAAAACATACATCGAGTCTTCAAGACTTCCGTTTTTCCTGCTAGTTAAGATGTCGTTCGGCTGACTCAGTCCGGAAACCGGAATCGTGACGTTTCCACACTTGACGTGAAGGCCCGTGACGTCAGCACGGATGATCCGGGAGTTGTTGGAATATTCGAACGGGTTGAAGTTAGACTCCAGAAACTGGAAATAAGAAGGGATATTGTCAGATGTATGATCATCTAACGTGCTCGCAATGCCGATACACTCAACACCTGACATTTCTCTTTAACACAGAACAAGTTGAATTTCGTGTGTGCAAGGTCTTGCCAACAAGTCTAATGCAGTATCTCAAAGCAGAGTTTCGTGGGGAAGATACCTTTGTAATATGACCCGTTTTTTAATCTCTATATCTCCCTTCACCGAATAGCGACGAAAAGGGTCACATTGGAATGGTCATCATTTCCACTAACCCCAGGTTGGAGAATATGAAAAAGTTCTTAACGTCAGCTTCAATTAAATTACATAATTATGTATAAGGACAAAAACGATAAAAAAGATAACCTGAACGCCGACTGTGTCCCCCGGACATGCACCATTGACGAGAGAGGAAAAAGACGGAACCCGAACGAGGGAGTTGCTTCTTCCGCCCGTTCCTCCGACAGTGTACACTTTCTCTGAGGGGTCGTCCTGAAGTTCCCGCTGAATTCTGACTTGCACCTAAAATGCGCACAACAACACTCTTACCAAGGCAGTTTGATATGGTAGACTGCCTTCCCTTACTGTATCATTCTTGTCCAAGGGACAAAAATTATAAGACGTCTAAGCATGTACAATACTGTTGGCCCGATAGGGATTACAGAAACCAGGTAAGGCGATAGGAATCTCAGAAACTTGACCAAAAAGAGAACCAGTGAAAAATGTGTACTTGAGTACACTTTGATATTCTTTTTATATAAATAAAGTACTTAATTCTATGTTAATCTATAAAAAAAATAGAACATACCGTCGACATGGCAACGTCAGCAAACATCTCCCGGTTCGGATATTCCGGCATCCTGTTGATCAGGTAGATTTCGTCCAGAACATCCAGGGCCTTCAAACCGATCTCTGTGGCTTCTTGGTTCTGTGACAGGGTTATAGTAAGCTAAATTAGGTGTGATAATTTGTTTTCAACTTTTGAAATGTGTGATTTATTTATAATAAGAATGCTTTAGACCACAACGGTTGCTTTACGTAGTAGGAAATAAACCCCACAGCAGTCTTCAGCTATCTACTATTGGCCAACAAAAACGTTCGCTAATTTTGGTGAGAAGAGGTATATTTCGCCTTGAAACCAAATGATATGTTGATGGTAACAAGCGACTTGTCAAATGCAAAATAATTTTACCTGTACTTACATTTTGTAAATTGTCGGTCAAGGAGTCGTCTTCGAGATGCTCCGACACAGACATTGTTTCAGATGCTTTTAATATATTCACTACCCCTGGAAAACGCATAGACATGATGCAAATTAACTGTATTTTACCACGATCTAAATAATATAGATATAGCTGACAAACCCAACCAATATGCTAGGGAATACATGTCGACTTTTATTCTTTTTCGTGATTTTTTTTCATTTTTTTCGCTTATTCTGTCTATTTTCCCACTTGCTCCAGCACACAGACCTGGATACAAAATGTTGACCATTCTGGGACCTTTGACCTAACCTCCTGTTAGTCTTTCAAAGCAACTGCACGGCAGCTTAAGCGAACACACAAACAGACAAACCCAACGTTAAAGAAACCTCAAGACTATGATATCAACTAATTTATTAACTGACCAGTAAACATGAGTGCTGCTGCTTTGTTAACTTCCTCCGTCGGCATTTCTGTCACATTTGTCGACTGCTCTCGTGTCGACTTTAAACATTCAGACAGTACGTTTGCAGACAACACCTGAAACAATTCAATTCAAATATTGTTTTTCAGGCTTTTTATCGTTTTAATAATAACTTGAGCCTATTTTATTAAACTGTACATGCGTACGCAAGGAATGATTTCACAAGGAAAAATAGGTTCATTTGAACCTATTGATTACATAATAATAATAATGATGATGATGATGATGATGATGATGATGATGATGATGATGATGATGATGATGATGATGATGATGATGATGATGATGATAATAATAATAATAATAATAATAATAATAATAATAATAATAATAATAATAATAATAATAATAATAATAATAATAATAATAATAATAATAATAATAATAATAATAATAATAATAATAATAATAAATGGCGAATGATGGCCGATGCAATACTAACAATACTAAGATGAACAAAACGTTAGAGCATTTTACAATATGGAATAAAACACCCTTGATATTATTAAGCAACTCATACCTAGGGATTCCACTAAATCTTTCAATAAAGGAAGATATATGTAACCTAAGGAATAAATGTTAACAATAGTAAACTGACCTGGGTATTTCCTGACACCATTTCCGGGATGGCGGTCAGCATAACCAGAGACAGAGATGCGCCGTTCACAGTCTCCATGTCCTGTACGTTCAGCTCAGAGAAACCTGCTGCCATCGTGTCCACTCCCTACATCAAGGGTATCAAGGAAAAGTTACCTTTTAAACACAAGAGTTAGGGGAAAGAAACGCACATGCTTTAGGTTTACAAGTGTATTGGAACATGACTTTACAATTAGGGGGGTAGGTAAAACCCTCCCCCATCCATTAGCATGGTCGCATATCGCGAAGCCCACCTCCGTTTCGTAGAACTTGAGCCACACACAGTTTGAAATCACTACTGCAGGGGTTATAACTGGTACTCTTTCTCAAATGATTAGTGCTAAGTAGAAAAAAACAGTATGTATCAGTTTTATAATCTTTGGTATGACTGGGCCGGAGATCGAACTCACGACCTACCGAATACAAGGCGAGCACACTACCTACTTGGCCATTGCACCGGCCATATATGCCGGGCAAATATACAAGTGGGTTACGTAAAAAGTTATTCAATCGTACGTATATATGTATGATCATGTATGAATGGTGTAATTTACATATACAGCGGTATAACAATTTGGTTTAACCAGGCATGGTGATCACCTGTCATTCTTTGATGTAATATTTGAAACCAAAACTCCCCTAAACGTATATAGGAAGTGAAAATATTCACCTCTGTTATATCCCCACCATCAGCTGCTATGTGACTAGCCGTGTAGGACGCGATGACAGAACCGAGAAAAGCAGTTCCTGCTTCTCCCCTTCTGATCAGACTGAAGAACGTGCCGGTCGGATAGGTAATGAACCCGTCTAGGTACCCCTGGAGCTGCTCCATTGTCGGTGCCTTTATCTGAAGTACAGGAACAATTGTGAGCAGTTATCAATTTATGTTTATCAGGCCATGAATGTTTATTACTCTCATTTCTTTCTCCGTAGTTTAAAAACTTGGATAAATGAAAAATGCAAACAAAGTCAAAGAACCAGGTTTATATCTTAATATACGTTAAATATAATCAAATGAATTTATTGAGATTGTGTGACAAACGTAAATTTAATCCTTGCTAGGTAAGAACCCAGAAGAAGTTGAACAATTGCCTGTGCAATCATCGATCTGCTTCCTGAATTCCCCCATGACAAACGAATTCCATCTGGCTCATGGGTACATCCTGGTAACGTCATGTTGACCCCATTTCATGTGCCTGACCTTTTGACTACCTGTTATCCTCTCTATACACCTAAGCGCTGCCAACACGAAAAGGCCACAACCTATCCAAAGCAATAATCAACATTTATGCAACAAAAGTAAATAATCATGTTAGGATGATGATAATTATATGTAGGCAAAGGAAATGCAAATCCACCTGTGCAGGTTCCAGATCGAATTCAATAAAGCGACCATCAGGCGATCCTATTCGCACGTGCAAGATGACGATGCCAGATGAAAGATCGAAAAGGTTTGTGTATCTCACCTATAAAATGGAAAAATCCCGCATTTTACCACATTAAATTTGGATGCAGCCGACTAAAAAGAATTTAACGAAACTAGTCAAAAGTTGACAACCCATGGTTCTAAGAAAAAATGGTCTTCTTAACAAGTGACCGTCTTATAGAAGAAAAATATTGACAAGATAGAGTACAAGAGAATCGCAGAAAAAATAACGCTCATTTTACAATGAACTGATGCTAAAGGCATGAAGTGACCAAGTCGGTGCATTTTCCAATGCACAAAAACTGCCATGCTGTCAAAACCAATGGCAATCTGACCGGTTCTATCTCTTTTAAGATCTCTAGCTAGTTATATAAAACGTTTTCCACCCCCCCTTTTGGTCATATGCGGTCTAAAATAGTGCGCATTACGTAAGGAAGTGGTCGGCTTAGGTAAGTTCTTTATGATTAAGTCTGTTGGAAAAAAATTGCGGTCGTTATAGTGAGATTACAAGCTTATGAGGGTAGCTGTTTGGACAATTTTGACTATTACTCACCCATCCGGTGAACGAATTTAGGATGATTTCGTTCACGGTTGGCGGTCCGTCTCCAGGAAACGTCACCTTGGCGATTTCAGCTAACGGTTCCAGCTCAAACGTTACCTGCGTCTCCAGTGGTCCAAGTAGATCAACAAATTCTACAGAAGAAACAAAATACAAGAAATACAGATCAGAGAGGTCAAATTCTCATGGAATATTTGACCACAGCATATGCTTGCAAATTTTTCGTTGTGTGTATTTTGTTGTTTTTCTCTACGTTTATATCAAAGGGTTTTCCATTTGGCATCTTGCCAACAGCTACCTTTTACCTGGTCTTGGCCAGTTTTTAGTACCCAATTTCCTGTGTCTGACTCTTGAACCAGTGGAAAGAAAAAAATAGCTCTCTGTTTCCTTACTTTCATAAATGTTTCAATTTTCTCAAATCCATGAAACATTTGCACAATGAATTTATTTAATATTTGATTAACTTGAGAACAACGCCTGAAACCTATAAATAATGACGTTACCTTGACAAGTTACGCAGAACTTGTCAATCAAAGCAGTACCAGTGGCCGGGAGTAGAGTGCACAATCCTGATAGGTCCTGAAGGTCTCCTTCTGCAGTACTGTTGTCAGCTGAGCCTGGGGAAGGGCTGGGCAGGACTTCAAATCTCCAATCCGAAAACTTCTCCCAGCTTCCAACGGTGTCAGTCAGCCGGATCGTGTAAAATCCTACGTCCTGCGAGATAAGATAGCGGGGTTAAAATATGACTGTTTTACTCAAATAATTAACAAATTATTTTATTTTTATTTTATTTTTATTTTTATTTTATTTTATTTTATTTTTATTTTATTTTATTTTATTTTATTTTTATTTTATTTTATTTTATTTTACTTTACTTTACTTTACTTTACTTTACTTTACTTTATTTCATTTCATTTCATTTCATTTCATTTCATTTTATTTTATTTTATTTTATTTTATTTTATTTTATTTTATTTTATTTTATTTTATTTTATTTCATTTCATTTCACCAGCACACTCAGGTCTCTGGGATAAAATACGCAATATACACGGGAAAACACACAATAAGAATATATATTACAGTTGTAACTTAATATACATTACAATCATAAAAACATTTGCCACTCAAGTCCATAGGTCGTTAGCTGCTAGTGTAATTGTAGATTAGGCCATCCTTTTCCCAACTGACATGTGGTTGATTTTGATTAAGATGGTAATGTATCCAAGATACAACTATCAATCGTGATACTCAGCTTAACAAAAGTGTATCATACCGCAAATATTCCAGCGGGGACTATAACAGTCGAGTTTACAACTTCTATCACAGATGTCCAGTTCTCAGCAGCATGACCTGCCGGATACTCCACCAGACTGTACTCTATAGTGCCCTGTATTTCTGAGGGTGTGTCCAGGACCAGCGGCCAGGCTGCTATGGTGCTGTACTGGTTGCAGTTTTCCGTACACCTGTGAAAAAGTGAACCAAACAACAGTTACGAGCTTCATTAGGATCAGTCTGAAAACGAAGTGCAATTATGTAGCCATGGTTATCCCCGCATCTAAATATTATTGTAAAGCAGTCATTATTCCGGATCAAAATAATAAAGATCGGTATTAGCATCTAAAAATGACAATAATTACGAATAAACGCTAAAGGATAAGGACATTTTTCTTCTTTTTTTTTCAAATTACAATATGTTAACAGACCTGAAAAGACACAAAGTAACTGCTGATTAGACAGCTGGCTAAATGTATAACACAGATAATTGGCCAAATTTGTTTAGATGCAGGCAGAAGTTCAGCATTGTACCAAAATTTGTATCTGTGCCTGCTCCTACAATATGTCATACATGGGTCTATGTCAGTGCCATATTTTACATCTATTATGTGACACTGCATACGCCGTACGATGAAAAATGAGGGTATTTTAGGAATAGCCATGCAGATACCATATTAAATACAGCTATCTTGTAGAAAAAAGTGCTACAGTAGAAACCTATTACGGAGTTACGCGGCATCTTACGCCTACCTAGAGGCCTGCCTAAAAGTTTCATACAATTGGAACCAAATACCCCAAGACCGCGCCTTCAGACCTTGTGTTTATTCCGCTGCTACAACCGCTTTCACACCGGCGCGATGTTGCTAGCCTGGCGTTACTATATCGATATTTCCACGGCAGATGCTCTGCTGAACTTCACTCCCTCGTACCCCCACTCAGAACGTTCTCTGCAAGAACACGCTTAGCTACCTCAACAGCGGAAAATCACCCTTTCTTCCTCAATAGTCCATCAGTCAAGAGAAAATTTCATGCTGACAGTTTCTTCCCCAGAACCACTTCACTGTGGAACAAGCTTCCCCGTAAATGTTTCACCGCTGATTACAACCTCCAACGGTTTAAATCAAGGGTGAACAAATATCTGACCACGCAGTCATCACTGTAACCCAAAACACGTAAGTGGCTCTCACGAGCCTTGTTTTGAGGTGAATTCTGAAGTAAATAAAAAAAAAAAAAACCTATATTTAACAACGACGAATTGAACATTACTGACTTACTCTAAATACAGCCCCGCCAGGCTCTCATCAGGAACGACGTGGATCGTCTGGTACAGGGACACAGTCGGGAACAGTCCGGCGGTGATGTTTACGGTGACGTTCGCTATGAGTCCCGGCGGTCTGTCGTACGTGATCAGACTTCTTGTGAACATACGTTCGCCGTTGGGGGCAGAATGAACCAGACACCCCAGCACGACCTCACAGTCGTCTGAAAATGTTAATGTTTCCAACATATTTCGAAGTTTAAGAAATATTACGTATTGTTTTTGTTTGACGCACACATTGAAATATACGGAAGTGGCATGTATACATAATCGCAAGCATGGAAACTCAAATGCACACGCACGCACACACAAACACACACATACATACACACATACATACATACATACATACACACACGCACACACACACACACACACATACACACACACACAAACACACACAAACACACACATACATACACACACAGACATACACACACACACACACACACAGAGAGAGACAGGCACACACACACACACACACACACACACACACACACACACACACACACACACACACACACACACACACACACACACACACTCATACACACACAGAAACACACAGAAACATACAAAGAAATACACCCACCAAACTTCAATATTGAGAAACATGCAAACACACACTTAAAGGTGCGTGCATACATTTCCACATATACATCAATATACAGAAATGTGCACGCACACACAAGCACAGGAACAGGCACACGCGTACGCAAACCTACATTTACACACAAACAAACAAAAAAAAACACACAGGTATACACACTTGTATTTTACTCACCTGGTAGTAACGCAGCTTCATTCGTGTACACCTCAAATTCACAGAAATTCAAAAGTTCGGCCCTGGCAAGTGCGATGCCGGCATACTGGGCCAAGATGCCATCAAAGATGAATTCATATGCGAGTGTCCCCGCAACATAGTTTATGTTTCCGACGATCGGATTGTCAAGGAGCACGGGAGAGTTGCCCACATGGATGTTGGAGGGACTGATTCTATCTGAACAGCAGTCAAGACGGTTGTACACGACAATCCTGTAAAGGTATAATTTTATGTGGAAGTGTCCAGATGATTTGATTTAAGCTTTTTTTTTAAATCTGCAATGCACTGTATTTGTACGGGATTTTAAATTGTAGTTGTAGTGTTAGGGCTATTGACATATTTCTTACACCCCGAAAATGTGTGTAAAGATATATACACCAAAACAGTTAACTTTGCAGGTAAATTCTGTTATTTGCTTCATGTTCACGGTAGCAAAATTTCACGGTCTGAGAAAAATGGACATGTTTACAGAACTATACATTCACGGTGGCGAAATGTGCAGGAATAAGAAAGTCCAGCAATTATCTGTTCACTGTAATGATAAGTTCGTAGTACAGAAGTGACAGTGAGAACAGTGAACATAACAGTACAGTGAAAAAAATCAGGAATTAACAGTAGACTCAAACACAAAACGTTTAGACACCAAAGACGGTGGATATGCACGCAAATGATAATTTGTGATACCTTTCGATTGGATATTGAGTGCCTAGGTCTACCATCCACCAGGGGTTGGCCTCCCCGGCAGAGTGAGCGCAGGACCCAGAAGCATACATGCCTCCTCCGTTATTCCCGTCGTTTGCCTTCTCCGGATAACCACCAAAACCAACGCCACTGGACGTAGCTTTCTTACAAATAGCAATGTTGACCTTCGAAACATCTAGGGCTGGAAATAACATTAATTACATTCAGTGCAAAAAAGCTCATTTAAATTCTGGCATCACTAAATCAGACAGGTTTTGTGATTAGTGGGCTGTTTTTAATGAAAACTTTGTAACTAGCCTCAACTTTGTTGTATTATACTATTTTGAACGTATTTAATATGAATATAATGGATTAATTTTCTATGTTGTCTGCTAAGATTGTTTTAAATATGGGCCAAATTTCTTGTATGCTTTTAATTAATTTAACCACTAAAAAACCCTCTAACATATTGATGCTTATATGGTATATTGTCCATCAGTTAAGGGGAAACACCGCCCCCCCCCAAAAAAAAAACACAGACGAGGTGTCAATAGTATGTGCAATTTACAGTGGTCGTAGTACCCAGTTGTGGATACTTTATGAATACACAAGATAGTGAAAATCCTTTGACATCACTAATAGGATTCGCTAATCCTGCTGTTCTGCTAGTATTGACATGAGCTAATTAAAAGTTACAGAAACTACAGGATCTTACGTAGAGTGACTTCGTATGTGCACTTCCAGTCGTAAAAGAACCCCCTGGAGTTAAGAACCCCATCCGGGTCATACGAGAGCGCAGCGTTAACAGTCAGGTCAGTGGTGGTGTCGATTGTTCGCTGAACAGGACCGACTGTGTAGGTTACCGGCATCCGGGCAACTTCTACCCACGTCTGCACTGCTGCGATAGACACGTGGCCACTTCCTGGTACAATCAATGTGGCTTGAAACTGTGGAAACAATAATAATGAATCACGTTTTTTTGTTTAAAGTTAAAACTTTTGGTCCAACACAAAAAAATCACGTAGAGCTTTCGATCGGTCACTCTCCTCTTCCTCAGTAGACTGACCCGGTGAAGCTTGTCCCACTTCAAATAAGTTGGACCAAAAGTTTTAACTTTATGTAACTACCAACACCCATGAACTTCCATGATAGAATAATGAATTACGTCCTCAAACCCATGAACGTTTAAAGAATAAATTTGGAATTGGACAAAAACACATGAAAACAAACACACACCAATTAACTCCTGGTGGTAAACGTTTTGAATATATTTGTGCAAATACATGACCTCTGACCTCTCAGACATCTAGTACATAATTGTTTTTTTGTTAACTGTGTAATGTAACATTATTAATTGGTGTATTAATTGATACCTATGTGTAATTTAATACCTTGATAAGATAGGTTTTCTTGATAGCAGCTAATTAGTGGATGCAAATAATAGTAAATGTATTTATGTAAATGGCTCCAGGAAGAATAGTGATGTATGGTCACTAATGGGAGCTTCCTAAATGAACAAACAAACAAACAAACAAACAAACAAAAAACAAAGCCGAGGACCAAGATGTGAACATCTAGTTAGGTGTCATGCTTGTGATTGAGATGTGTGACTTACATTAGACATGCTTGGTGATACTAAACTTAGATGCATAATTACGTATCTTGTGGTAAAAATCATAGAGCCTTATTTACATAGTATACGAGATAATGCTACAACGTCCTTCTATATTGACATACTACTTTTAATCTCTTTACAACTTGTGATATTTAGGTACAGAAGATTATGAATTGACATAATTTATGTTAATTAAACAGGTAACACGGGAACCTTTGAAAGAAAAAATATACAAAACAGACCCACATAATCTACAAATATGCAGCTTGCACGTAGTAGAAATATTAAAACAAAAGCAAGTAGGTTACCAGTTTTCTCCTCTGGCATACTATTCAGATCATTAAACAATATCTACTATTTTATTGAATAGCTCAATTGATAGAGTGCTCGCTTTGTAACCGGGAGGTCGTAAGTTCAAACCTCGGCCGGGTCAAACCAAAGACATTTAAAGGGCGCACACTAATTTCTCTGCTTAGCACTCAGCACACATTAGAAAGAGTGTTGGAAGGTCAAATACACAGCACTACCAGTGGACTAGCCCCCTGCTGTAGTGCATTGCACAACTGTGTGTCGCCCAAGGGCTACAGAAATGGATATGGGCACCACCCTACGCTCAGTTGTTAACATAAGGGCAGAGGAGACATTTTTTTCTGTCTATTATTTTCCTGTCGCCTTTGGTGTCTGTTAATGGCACGTTTATCTTTGCGTACCTGCACCATGTAGAAACCAAGTGGTAAAGTCCGTGGTGAGAGGGTGAAATGTAGGTTGTTGTCTGGTATGCCCTCGGGTAAAATGTCGTCTAACGGTGGCCCGGATGTTACCGGTCCTACTCCTCGTAATGTCCAGTATAAGCTGATCTGGAGAAAGAAACTTAAACCGTTAGCCTGCAAATTTAAAGTAGCTCTCTTAGTTATACCCATTCGCCACATGTAAAACCGAAATAGGGCTGAATAAAACGTTCGTAGTAAAATTACCACATCAATATCAACAGAATTTTCTACATATGTCGTCTTTTGAACAAAGGCACCATAAATTTGAGAAGGAACATTAAAGATGCCACTCGCAAATTTAATTAGATGTGATTGCTTACAAACCATAATTGTAACAATTTTGAACTATTTTAATTATAGTTTAGTCACAATGTTCTAAACGTTTACTTTGAATCAAAAATGAAAATGGGAAAATATTTGTGTATCATGACAATACAATAAAATATATCAAAAATGAATTCTCTTACTTTTTATTACATTTATCAACATTTAAACATTTGATGAGCTGTACCATTTTTGTCATTGTCACCATAAAATGTTCACCTAAACCTTTTGTCCGTTTTTGCTTTACATATTGCTGGGCACAAGTGTAGTGGGCCTTCTATGCATAATTGCCTTTACCGCAAGCCGTCGATTTATTAACAGAATTTTGCAAATAATTGTAAACAATTATTTTAGTAAATATGCTAGAATAATTCTGTACCGGTTCTGTTACGCGGATGGCATCTACATAATCCAATCAGTAAGAAATTTAACAGACCTCATAATCCTCAAGACATTCAATTGACAGGTCACCGTGGAAAGAGACGTTGCCAGTCCGATGCACAGGAAAGGCGTTGCTCATACTATGTTTGAAAGAACAAAAACACGATCCATTAAGCATGTAAGAGTACGCACCGCCTCAGAACAACAACAAAAAAAAAACAACAACTGTAAAAAATAATTTGGAGTTCTACCTGCATGATATATTTCAACAAAAGATACAAAAAACCGGAGTTTGGCTGCAGTACCATTGCCACCAACCATTAGGCCCGAATTTAATCTTTACCTTTGTCTTTCTTACCAACCAAATACCACAAATTAATACAATATATTAAAATAAACAATTAGGTTATGCTTATTATGAATATTCTTAAACAGGCACAGAGACCAAAACAATACCTCCTTTTTCACAGTGGTAACCAAATGAAGAAAACAGCCCATGGAGGACTAAAACTATCCTTAAATTGAAAATATTAAGAGGATGCTTATTCCAGAAAACATTTAAAGACTTTGACTCTGCACCTGAACATTATAGTCAATATCATTTACACCCCGATGTTATTTTTGATAAAATATTTCAATACGTTTTGGTGCGAAAACACGACTTGACAAAGACACGGTCGTTAACAATTGAAAACAATACCACACTATATGGAAGTAAAATAAGTAATGTGATTAAGAAGGAAATGTTTAAAACAATAAAATCAAGGTGTATTTACTCGCGAATCCGTTCATGAATCCCAGCGATGACATAACACTGCTGGTCACCAGGGGGAGCTTTTTGTTCAGCTGTCTCGTTTAAGACGCAGCCAGTATGGACCACAATACACGGCTTGGCTAGTGGTGGTTTATCTAACATGGAAAACCATCAATCTTTAAAACTTGGCAATAAGTACAATACATGGCAATTAGATAATAAACAAGTAATGAGTCTAATTTGGTACCCACATATTTTAGGTTAACCTTGTAGTAATGATAACCTACAGAAATAATTTCCACATCCTTACAAGTAAGAATTCAGAGATAAATAAAATGCATCCATAGTATTCTACAGATACGTTCAGCACCAAGGACAAAACCTGCACATCAAATTGAACCTTTGCTGTTGCTTTCTTCCTACAATGACATTTTTTCGATTTGTCAATACAACAAAAACTCACAGTTCACTTTCTACTATGTTGACTACCCCGTAATAATACATATGTAGCTTTTTTTTCAACAGGTTTTTTTATTTCCCTTTTTTGCTTACCAAATTATCTTTTTTTTTTAATCTGAAATTTTAGAAAATAAATCGAAGTGGCCTTGAATTTATGAATTTAAATAATACCAAAATGTTAAGGCAACTAAAATGATAAGGTAGCAAAAAGAAACATTATTAGATATGCCCAATGGGACATATAGATAAATATATAATAAAATGTTGCGTAACTTTGCATTTTGCAATATAAAATGTAAAGACACAATGGAATACAAGTAAATACATTAGTCTTGAATGTAAATACCTGTGCCGTAGAGGGAAATTTCCCGAATCCTCGGTCCCTCCCCGCTATGTGTGTCCACAGTGATCTTCAGGAACTGAGCTTGAGCGTAAACGTCAAAGGTTTGCAGAGACGTAAGTCCTGCCTGCACCTCATCAGAACTGTCAGCAAACTCCCAAACATAGGCAGCACTGGGAGAACTGATAAAAAGAATAAGCAGAATGTTAGATAATAGGAAAGCAAGAATTACACTTGAGCTTATAACTAAACAGATGACTTTGGAAAGCTTTAAGACGGCATCTGACATGATCTTTCTTCAGGTATAGATGATAATTACGTAATTTTGGCGAAAACAATTACACCTGTCATCATTTGCCAATTACTCCCTAGGGTTAATTGCAAGTGTAGTGTAATTAAATCTAAACCAACAATACCAGTGGTAACAATGCGTGTTTGTGTGTTTCTTTTTGACTAAAAAGATTCTTTCTACTAACCAAGTCTGCCGTACTTCCGGTGACCGTCTGTCACCTTCCTCAGGGCAATTCTGACTGGTTCATATTGAACTGCAGCACATTTATAGAACTTCCCTGAGAAAGATGAAAGACGGTCACCGAAACGTCGGCTGAATGAAATACTTGGTTGTGTTACGTAGATTGTGTAGAAAGAGTCACTTTATTCAGTGACTTCCTGATGGAACTATTCACGGATATGGTCTTTTTGTACGTAACGTTATGAAATATATTACATTTATAATACGTATTAGAACTTTAAAGGATGTGAACATCATATAATGTTTGACCATTGCCCCTTCCATCATTACCCATATAAAAAGCGACCTGGTAGCCAATTGAGCATCTCATGAATATACATAAAATGGTTCCGACTAAAAAGTTAGCAAGCTAGTTGACGTTATGAATGAGTGGGCGAGCTAATAAGTAGGAAATCAAGTTAGAATCATTATAAGATCACTAATATTTTCTTTTACACAAACTCAAAGATTAGTTACCTTTCTAACAGAAAGCTCATGACGTCGTGCACGATGTCGCCATAATTGGCAATCCCTATCAGGTAGATCCTCCACACCTGCTGCAGATCGAGGATGACCCAGTGCCGGTACCAGGTCGGTTCGTACAGCGGCTCCCAGAAGGTGCCAGGTGCGCCGTCAAACGCGTTCTCTGCTTTATCCACGGTGGTCAGGCATTCAATGTCGCAGAACGTCCCTCCACTTTCCTCAACTGCCCACTCTGGGTCGATGTCCAGCCAAACATGCCGAAAGACTGGAGAGAGAAAAAAAAACATCAACAAAAGCTTGTCATTTGTAAACTTCCTTTACCATTTTGGTAACTAGCACACACACCCGTTCCCTCACAGAAGATCAGTGTACAAAGAGAGCTTTGGCAGTCAAGTCTTTTCCAGAAACCGAGTTTCGAGATTTTTAATAATTGTAAAATTGCCATGATAAAGCCACACAAACTTTTTTTTCGTTCGCCCCTTGACATATGTAGGGATGTGTACGTGTCTAAATAACCCATTTATCGCAAATTTTAGAACGTTAATTTGTAAAAATAATGGACTGGTGCCAAGATGTAAATGTTTGCATGTGTCAACTATAAAGTCGTATTTACCAACAAACCTTGTGTTGTGTTTCCTCCTACCTCCTTATTTCCCAAAGATTATCAGAAATGTGAACTAAATAAAACCAGAGCATTCAAAACTCCTCTGTTTGTGACCAGCTCTGTTGTTAAAAATTTGTAAATGTACCGTGAATATAACGGCATTGATGGAAAAATCGTTTATGTATGCTCACGGGAGTGGAGCCAACGCCTTCTTCACTCGAGGTCACCACATGTTTACCACACGCAGCTGTATTGTGTGTATAACGCGTGTATTCAAAAGCTCAGCTGGTGAAAAATGATCCAGAACAATGTTTAGAAAAGAAGAGTCCTTCACTTATGCCTTTTGTGTACTAAGCATAGCATAATATTCCACGAACTAACCACAGGAAAAAAAGAAAAATGATAACCCTAAACATTGGTTTAAAAAGAAGAGTCATGCTGTGGTGGCTTTGTTCAAAATGAATAAAAAACAAAATATACACTGAACTAGAAAGGCCAATATTTGCTTTGGAGCAAATACAGCGATGGGTTCACCACATTTTACGACATGGCAGGGAAAGAATGAGAAACACAAGGGAAAACAATGATTTACATTGATATAACTATAATATGAAGTAAAATACAACTAAAACAACAGTTGGATAGCTATTCCCTACTTTATTGGTTAGGATTTTTAATTGCATAATGCAAACTGTTGATTTTCAAAATAAAAAAAAACGTCCATGCCCGGCATTCCAATGCTGGAGCAGGAAAGCTTGAAATACCTACCAAAACACTTGAATACAGACATACTGTCAGTATGGAAATGCTTCTGTGCAGGTGTTAATCAAGTTAAATCCCAACAGCCAATCAGCAAGAAGTATAGAGGAAAGCTGCATGCCTATTGGTTGATGCCCTGCATTCCATTCTGATGACTCATGCCCAAACGTGGTAAACAAGCCAAACTAACACAGTAATACATTTGCTATAACACAGCCAAAAAACTCAAATGAAACCATTCTAAAAGCCTGTATCACAATAATTTAAAAAACGCCTAGGGGTATGTGCCCACTGTACCTCCATACCAAATTTCAGGACCTTAGGCCCTAAAATGAAGAAGCTGAATCCATTTAAAAAATGGCAGGAGAAGAAGGAGAAGGAGAAGAAGAAACATCAGAAAAAGCAATATGGTTTCACCACACCACTTCGTGGTGTGGTGAACCCATAAATATGGCAGAAGCTTTTCCCTGATGCTGACGTCAGTAGCGGCCTTGTTTGACATATCTAGAACTGTTATATCGAGTTTTAACTCAACACAAGGAGCCGGACTGATCAACTATAGGTTAAATATACACAAAGCAACTGCTTTTTTGGAAAAGGGAAAAGGCATCTCGTAAAACTGAAAAAGGTTATCTAGCAGTAAGGCTGGTGTCTAATTTCTATTTCTTCTTTAATATCCATATTAGCATGTAACATCTTTGCAGACTATGTAATGTGAACTAAAATCTGATTCCTTTAAAGCATATGTTTTTAACACTACCACTTACCCCTAATGGAAGAATTGAAGTTGGAACGTGAATGTAACTTCCTTCATAAAATAAAGCCTACATAACCAGCCTCTACGCGTATGTTAACAGCACGAACGTGTATTGTCCTTCCATCTCATGTATTCAAAAGGCCCAGCATAGGGAAAATAATCCTTCACGGTGTTTTGACAAGACGAGTCCTTCATTGCGGCCTTTAAGCATAGCATAATATTCTGTAACATCCATTTACGAACAATGACTGCCTGAAAAATATATGTGGCAGATAAAAGCGACCCCTGGGTTTAAATTTGACCAAAAATCCTTGAAGACTACAGACCAGATTCAGTGACATTAAAGTCTAGCCCATTTCCTATGTGTGACCTTTTGACCGCATGGCATTGTAGCTGTTCTTCCCAGGCCCAATGATATGCTTATCACACCCAAACGCACAGACAAATCCGCCCCAAAACAATACTTCCACATCCAGTAGTGATTGAGAGAGAGAGAAGCACGCATAGACCGTACTAAAGGGCACAGGTCAGTAATTATAGGCGCAGGCGCAGAGGGCCAAGTTCTAGTATATTGGCCCTCTATAGAGATGGCAATGTGATGTAATGTGTAAAGAAGTACTTTTCTTGGGCAATTTTGCTGTTTTGGACTTGGATGTTATAGGTAAGGGTTGTAGTATTTTTTATTTTGTTGACAAAAACAGACTTGCAGCCATGTTTGTTTTGTCTGGCTCGCTGACGAAGATATAGGTTTACATGCGGCCATCAGCTGTCCAGAAGGGTGAGGTGGCGGGGGGGGGGGTGGTCGTCACTTCTCAATGTTTGGGAAGAATTCTCCCATGGTTTAAGTGCGTAGGTTTTTTTGGTGAATGGGAACTTGAGAGGTTAGACTACCTTGCCAATGTATGTTTTTCAAGGTCTTAAACTCACTAAAAGGTACATGGATGCTGATCACGTTGTTTTAACATAATTCCCATGTATTAACATATAGGAAAGCCCTATTAATAGGCTGTGCCCTAAAACTTACCAAAGCAGTCCCAGGTTGTGTTGTCAGGCGCGCACGCACACGCCGTACAGGTGTCTCCAGGGTTGGTACTGGAAACTCCTTCCGAGCAGCCGCACACTTTCACATCCGGCGGTGGACGGCAGGGGTTCAACTCCGTCCCAAACACCATCAACACCGTTACTAACAGCGCTGTGGTAAAAGAATATTAGCCGTAATGACGATGATGATGTATTTTTATTTGCATGTTCTTGCTCTTTTGGGATAGAAAAAACATCACAGCAATGAATTAAGGTAAATAGCGTAAAAAACAGTAGAGTTTGTAATGAACCAGGAGCGATAAAAAAAAAACAGGTAAACATATAAATCTAACTATCTTTAATACAGAGAGATTTACATAGAGAAGCCTCTTCCCTGTAATCGTACTTATACAGTAGCCTTTTCTTCAGATTATTCCTCTGAATACAAAAGTACAAAGCCATCCACTACCCTGAGGTTAAAATATGATACAAAGCTCTCAATGTTAAGAAATTTTAAAAGAATTATGATCAGCATCGAGATAAGATTCCATCACGCAAGCTGTATAGATGACATTCCTGTGTGCATTGATTTTCCGCTTGATTAAAAAAAAATCGTTCCCTTTCTGTCCTCAGGACAATATAATAGAAAAAAGATATTCCGTGTGGTATTTTTTTTAGTTAAGCTGTATTTGTGGCTCTGATAAGGTTTCCAAGAATGAAGTTGTCAGTTTTTGCACTTGCTAAATAAAAGGCTTAAATAAAAATTGCTGTGTCTAACCACATAGTTTGTTTTTGACAAGATATGTATACAAAAACACACAATGAATGTTCAGCTAATCTGGGGAGCTTTCAAGACGCATTTGGGGAGCTTTAGGGATTCTCATAATTTGTTGCTTAATAATAGTAGAATGCTTATGATCTTGTTTCCATTTGAGCGGGGTGGTACTGTAGTGGATTCGGTGTTTATAAGGGGTGTAACATGTTAGCCATGAAATTGAGCTCGCTGTGTCCTGAGATGGATAAAAAAAGAAAGAAGGCCGGGGAAAGATAAAGAATGGCAAAAAAGGCAATTTACTGGTAGACTTATATCATGCTATGTTCTAAAACATTGAAACAGCGACCCATATATTATGTAGTCATGAACTAGCTACAAATTTAAACATCATAAAAATAGCGAATGCAAAAAACATAAGTTGTGTTAACATTGAAGAAAATATCTTCACTTTGACAAATACCAGTGTACTGCTGAACATGATTTTAGGCGGATTTTGCCTCCTTCGTAGACCTGTGGGGCAGCGGTTTAAATTTTTTTTGGAGAAAAGACTCGGTTGTGCCGTCGAGTGAAAACTTTCTCGTTGGCAAAACCGTCGCTCCGTGTCGGTCCTCGAAAGAGTAGGGCTGCCAGCTTACAAGTTTCCTTTCAAACCCCTTGCTTATATGATATAATCTAAGCTTCAATTTGTACGTTAATGCATTCCATAACTTAAAGACGAAGGCTTAAAACTGGACTGTAAAAAACATGACTGACCTGCAACCAGCATCAGGAATTTCTCCATCTTGCCTTCGCCGTCTCCCTGCGCGTTCTGTAACAGACACAGCAGGATGTTGGTTGGTTGTTTTTGTCAGAGTCATTAGAGCATGTAATGACCAATCTTTGTAAGTGTGACTGGCCTTCATCAGACACAAAAGATTAACGCTCCATCTATAATTGCTACAAACGCTCCTGTGCTCTTACACAATAGAATGATATTTCCTACTTTCATCCTAATGGGTAGTATGACGCACATTTGCTACATTACCTTACTACAAGGTCTCGCTAAAACCTTACTACGAGGCCTTTACATTGTTGTATTCAGCTCATATTATATTGAGTAATTTTTTTGGGGTCAAAATATTCATGATAGTATTGCGGCGTTAAAATGACGACAGATAACACATGTTTTACTATCATATAGCTTCGGCTTTTATGATGAAGACCATAAATGACTGTGCAATTGTCATCTCGAGTTTTCTGGCAAACATGGATTAGTCTATAATTCTTGCACATCTACACAGTGTGCTCTTACACAAAAGACTTATGGGTCATACGTTTATTGTTATGAAGCACGAAAATTCCTAAATGTTAAAACTACATTACTAGTATGATCAAGTCAGCCTTATTGTACCTTGTTTTATATCATACCCGGGCCGCGATAACGTTCGATAACGGGTTCCGGACCGGGCCGTACTTTACGGTACGGCCCGGTCCGGAACCCGTTATCGAACGCTTCCCTGGCTTCCATAAAACGATTCGAACGCGTTTCGCCCTAACCGCGTGTGCCCCTTTCAAAAATTCGAATTCAGAATCCGGACGTTGGAACTGATGTTGTTGCATTTGAGGGTTTAGGGGCACCAACTTTTGGTTCATATTGCATTGAAAGGCGCGTTTTCTTGGGTGGGTATGATATAAATAAAATACAACACGGTGTATTCCGCATCGCCCTCGGTCCCGGCCCTCCCGTGGGTCGCTGCGGCCGTCGGGCGATCCGACCCGCGGTCGGGCCAATACCTCGGGCGATACGGAATAACCCGTGTTGTATTCTATATTTATTTCAGCTAATATGAATATTGTCTTGTCATGACTTAACTTTAACCGATGATATGGTGGCTTTCGAGTGATGACAAGTTGCACCTGTTGTTCTTTCCGTGGCTTATGAATAATTAAATAGATAGTATCTTTCACCATGTTTTTGTGTTCTCAGGGTCAACAGGTAGAGAGGTTACATGGAGTCATGCACTTTAGAGACGCCATTTCGGATGGTACCTCAAGCAAGGGGTCCTGTGTTTACGGAGAACACCTTGAAC
Organism: Branchiostoma belcheri; assembly: GCF_001625305.1. Lineage (NCBI taxonomy): Eukaryota > Metazoa > Chordata > Leptocardii > Amphioxiformes > Branchiostomatidae > Branchiostoma > Branchiostoma belcheri. The sequence continues at coordinate 433,542 of NW_017802747.1, forward strand.
AAACTTTACAGTCTAGCCTTAGGTTGTCATATTTTAAAAGGTGATAGTTACCGGTGTTTCTAATCCTTTCCAAGATGTGATAAAATCATCTGTCATTCATAAATCATACATAGATAGATAAGGTGATGTAATAATTTTGCCAGGCAGGTTTCGTACCCCGAACTGTGAACCCAGTTTCACACACCGGGACTTCCCAGAATCCAGAGTCACGTGACCACCTAACCAAGATGGGGAACGCTCTGGACGTAGAGCTCGGGCGGCTCGCCCAAGGTACGTCTTCCCTGCGCCTACTTGTGTATTAGAGCAATATGGCCATAACAATGCTTTGTACTGTTTTGTATTGCTTTATAGAGTAGAACAAGCTGGATATGTGGATTCCATGTATATTTTACGTGACTAACACACTGGCACACAACCTCGCATTTTTGGTTTCACTTTCGTACAGCGCTTTGTGTGACAGAGCTTATAAGGGGGAAGTAAAATGTTGAACAGCGCCAGTCTATAATACCTGTGTTTTAGCTAAGAGAATATGTACGTAATATGTACGTAATTTTACCTAATGTAAAAAATCCCATGAACGTGACTAGAGGTAAAACAATAGCTCACCTGACTGCCAATGATTATTAATTTATTTTCAATTTGACAAATATACCGTGTTTACACAGGAATGCATATGGTACGGCTTTAATGTTAAAGTTTAATGTGTAGTAACATAACACTTTCTGTCTGTGTGTGTCATTTTGTGACTGTACCATGACCTAAATGTTTCCTTATACCTAACAATAGAGACGTTGTAGAATGAGTCGTTTTGCAATATGAAAACGAATTTCATATTGCAAATTATTGTAGAATTTCGTTAAAACCCTTTCCATTTTGCCTCTTTATGGGGACCTCTAGACACGTAGTCCAGTCTTATTGTAAAAATAAACTGCCACTCCTACTCAAAGTGACACTGCCAGTCTACAGCGATTACCCAAGGGATTTCACAAAATTGTTATAGTAAACAGGTTGTTACAATAGGCTGGATTCTTATCACCGTAGTCAAGGAGAAATATTCTATCCTAACAATTGTCCACAATTGTTTAGTGAATTTGCCATGTAATTACATACATATGTGCATTCTGATAAAAGAAAATGTTTGTTTGTTTTGTTCATCAACATCATGTCGGGCGGTATGCCCGTGCAGAGTTGACCCTCCCCCTCCAGACAGATCTTTCTGCCATTTTTATTACACTGTGGTCTGTATATTAATGCAAGATTTACATGACTGCGTACCTAATGAACCTCCGTTGCTTTTTATCAGTCATTCCCTAGGGAACATTAAACAGAAGTGCCTGGGAACAGTAGACACGCAATCAATTTTATGACAATTACACACTGAACGTAGTGTTTTACCGTAGCATGTTCTCAACTTATAATCACAAAATGAGACATGGGGCTACTAAGAATGACGTACTCGTTGCTTCAGTTACAGACAAGCTTTTTCTACTTCGAAGTTAAAGATCCCTCGGGCTGACTAAAACGAAACTGCTGTCTGCTATAAACACACTTTAATACTGCAATTTGCTTTGGGGGTCAGCACTCTTTTAGCGTGCCCGTTTCCAGTTACACATTGACTTTCGGCATTTGAGTTCCCCTTAGGTTAGGAACGGACGAATTATTAATGTTCCTCATTAATTCTGCAAATAAGATCATTCTTGGTATAGATTTTGATCAGTTGATCATGTCACTTACTCTCTGTTAGTCTTTTCATAACAATGAAAGTTATTCCAGTCAATTTCGATCGCATCGGTTTTAGGGTTTCCAGAGAGTGTTATCAAATGAACATGGCCTTCGGTTCATTTCATTTTATTGGCGTAATGGCGTCAGTGGGGTATGCATGGTCACGGGCGCAGGGTCGTAGAGTCGTTGGTGTCAACAACAAAGTATTGTAAATAAAACAAGCAAAGACACTCCCTAAGACAGGTCAAGAGTCCCGTTCTAGTCGGAGAGTAGTCAGAAGATTTAGACAGAACAACTTCAAATGAGAACTGTTTTACATAATTGATTAGACTTAAGGTTATTAAAGGTCAGTTTTAAAGATTTCTACATTTAGCAATGGTTAGTTGTAAAGGTTTCTACATTTTAAAAAACCCACAAAGGGGTGTAAAGTGTATTATTACTATTTATAATTTAGTTAACACAGTGTGTTTTATACGGACAACCTTTCCGGTCAGTTCCACGTAAAATAGTAGATTCGTGATGTTGTCAGCATTGCTGATTTACTTTCATTATCAAGTTAAAGTATACTAGTAGTTACTTGTTGTCTTTCCATTTGACCATTTAGGCCACAGCAAGTAATTGTTATGGATGACATCAGCGCGCGCAATGACTTTCGCCTGATTTCTAAAAATAAATCATGTTGGCCTTTGACCACTTTGGCGGATAAATATGAAGAGACTAGACAGCATAAGGATCTTATTCATTGTTTTGTCTTATGCTTTTATGTGCCCTATATCGCATTAGGTTTGGAGTCTGCGGAAGATGTCATCCATAATATTTATTTGCTCTGGCCTTTGAGTAAGAAAGCGGCTGACCAAGTACAGCCATTTCTCAGGATAACATTCTGAAATGTTTTTTTTAATTATTTGGTTAAAGAAAAAATGCTCTTTGCATTCAAACGTACCGGTCTTGTTTTTACTTTCTGCACAGTCGACCTAAGTCTTGGTCGCTACTCAAAGGGTGACAAGGTCAAAGTTGAACATGACCGGATGACCTTACAGCTGCTTCAGAGAGGTCATGGCGGCTTCTCAGAGCCGATGCTAGAGGTAAACATTTGTGACATATCATGATCAATTTTAAGTCAAGTAATATTTCGAAACACTTTTTTACTAGTGGGGCAGATAACTGAAATAATCGTTCACTCTGTGATACAAGCACCAAACTTGGTACCAATACTCATGAGACATTACTCTTTTGAAAAAGTACACGGTCCACTTGATTTGACTTTTGGTGCCTCCTAGCGGCGCTTTTTGGTACTGCAGCTAATCTTCCGGGCTTTGTATCTCCTGTTTTAAACATGCTAAAGTCATGAAGTTTATGTGGTAAAAAAGCTGTAAAAGTAAAAAAGAAGTGACGTAAATTTGGGGTCTCTAGCTGCTTGCGTTGGGGCTGTAGGGGCGTTTTTTGCCGGTGCACAATTTGCTTCAAGGGCGCTTTTTTTTTGCTTCGGAAGGTCGGCTGCAGTACCAAAAAGCGCCCTTGGAGCAAATTTTTGCACCGGCAAAAACGCCCATACAGTTCCTACGCAAGCAGCTAGAGACACCAAATTTACGTCACTTCTTCCTAACTTTAACAGCTTTCTACCAAATAAAAATCATGACTGTACCATGTTTAGAACAGTACAAAGCTGCAGTACCAAAAAGGACCGCTAGGGGGCTCCAAAAATAAAATCAAGTGGCCCGCGTACTTTTTCGAAAGAGTAATGTCTTATGAGTATTTGTACCAAGTTTGGTGCTTGTATCACAAAGTGAAAGATTCCTCCAAAAAATTCATTTACAGTAACAATATGTTTGACCTAGCACTATGAATAAATTAAACGGTTTAGAATGAAAGGATGAAAGTTAACAATTTTCTAGAAATATTTTATTCAACCTGTAAATGAAATCATAAGTCATATGTATATATGCAAGACTTTACAATGTCAGTGATAATGGTTCATATTGAAAACCCATGCATGTCTGCTATTTTCTGTTGTGGCTTGAATGATGTTTGTACATATTTGTATATTGAGTGTTTCTGTTTACTTGGCTTTTTTAAACCAATTGTAGAATTCAAATACACAATTCAGGGGTACATTATATATTTATATATACTTGGATTTTCGGCATGTTATTTATATAACACAAAACTTCATGCATTCATATTTTTGCAAATATGACACTGACTGCTAATCAATAAATCGTGTTGTTTTTCCATAGTGCATAACGACAGAAGGAACTGTTGAAGGCATTGACCGAGATGGTGACATCGTCGTTCGGTATCCTAGCGGAAACAGGTAGCTCCTGTGGTGCTTTAATTAAGGGTTAACTCTACTTTCCATATTACGTGAAAGAAGATTGTGGACAGAAAAACAGATTATCTTGGCAATTATCTGCGGTGACCAAGTGACCACTTCGATTGGGGCTGTCAAAATTATATTTAGTCTTTCCTTTATAAAATTTTGTTGTATTCTTCAAATAAATTATTCAAAATAAACTACACTACGTTTTAAATAGATAAATACTACAAGTCTTCGCACTTTTGTTAGTGCCCTGTCCCCGGTATAATGGTACGGTCCAAAAATAACCGACCACTTTTTCGGTTATTGCCAGATAACCAATGGGAAATCAAGCCTTCTGATTGCTCGATGCTGGCTATATGATAATACTTCATATTTGCAGTCAATCATTGATGGACCAATACCCAAAGTCCCTTTGTCAATCGATGACTTGCTGTCATGTGGCGACAATATATTACAAATACCCGTAGGTCTTACTTCATGCCTATTTTGTGCCTACGGTTTGCGCTCAGTCATTTTCGGCAAGCTCTGTAGCATTCTTTGACACTTAGTAAATTCAATAATCTGTCTAATAATGCTAAACAACTTTCCCTGTTCCTATGGCATTAACTTTAAATGATGCACAAAACTACATAGCAGAAACAAAACACTTTTAGCTATATGTGTCTAGTTTTGCTTTATTACCTCCATGGCATGTCACGGAGGGTATCTTTTTAGTTGCATTTGTCTGTATGTTATTCTGTATGTCAATCTGTGTTCAACAAGATTAGTCAAGAACGGCTGACTGGATTAGTTTCATACTTAGTGCGCTGGTAGGGTGTGACAAGAACTGGAAATGATAGGATTTTGGGCCCCATAGTGGCTTCTCTTCGTACCGCAGCGTAACGTTTGGTTTTGACATGCCAAAAAACAGTTACTCAAGCAACTGGATATGATTTTGAAAACGTCAGACGTTTCAGCTTGTATCCACTAGCTTTCGTCAGTGACTGAGAGACCAGAGGGGAAAGCAGGTTTATATACACAACCTGTTGATTGATATGCAAATAAAGTGAAGACAAATTTTTTTTTGGAAGTCGAAAAAGGAACAAAAGTCAGGCAAGTCAAGACAAGATGATGCAAATTAGTCTGAAAGCTCCTGTTATACAGGACAGGAGCTTAAGTGTTGTCTGTCCTCGGGGCTGGGAGTGCCAAATCCCAAGTGCCGGAAAGATCGACCCGTAGCCCCCTTCTCTGTTGAGGGTGGGGTTGTACATTCTTTCATATATGGCCTCTTTAACACCCCGTTCCCACCAGCGTGTTTCGCGGTCTAAGACATCCGTGGACTCGAGTTTGAAAGAGTGACCCTGGTTGTGTTGTAGGTGGTGGAAAATAGCTGAGGAGTAGCCGTTGGCACTAGGTCGGCAATGTTCTTTGTACCTTACTTTAAGCGGTCGACTTGTCTCCCCGATGTAGGTGTTGTTACAATTGGGCTCCTCACATTTGAGTCTGTAAATAAAATTCGCCTTGGTACCCTTGTGAGGTCGGTCCTTAGGGTGTACCAGTCTTTGTCTGAGGGTTGAGTGAGGTTTGAAGTTAGTGGCTATGTTGAAGTTTTGGAAGATCCGTCGGAGTTTCTCAGATACTCCTTGGACATACGGAATAGTGATGTTGGCCTTGTTTTTGTTGGTCAATGGTTTGCACTTCTGGGTTTTCTTAGACTGATCTGAAGGTTTGAGCGCTTTGTTGAAAGTCCAGTTTTGGTAGCCAAATTTAGCCAGTGCACCTCGGAGGTGTCTTTGTTCGTCCGTTTTGGCTTGGTCTGAAGTGACAATGTTGTCTGCACGATGGAAGAGAGTTTTGATCACTGCTAGTTTGTGTTCCAAAGGGTGGTGGGAATCAAAAGCCAGGTACTGAACAGTGTGGGTTGGTTTCCTGTACACTTCGAAACGAAGGTTACCATCTTCCTCTACGATAGTTTTGGTGTCTAGGAAAGGGAGCATGTTGTCATGGCTTGGCTCCTGTGTGAACTTGATTTGCATCATCTTGTCTTGACTTGTCTGACTTTTGTTCCTTTTTCGACTTCCAAAAAAATTTGTCTTCACTTTATTTGCATATCAATCAACAGGTTGTGTATATAACCTGCTTTCCCCTCTGGTCTCTCAGTCACTGACGAAAGCTAGTGGATACAAGCTGAAACGTCTGACGTTTTCAAAATCATATCCAGTTGCTTGAGTAACTGTTTTTTGGCATATCGTATTACCTGGATGTCTAACCTTCATCGACGTAGTTTGGTTTTGACATCTCGCCATATGGACATGCTAGGGTCATGAATTTTGGAGCTCTTGAGCTCTGGAAAAAGTCACAAATGAGCCACCTAGCAGCTTGTTCTGGAACTACACGAATGTTTACAAATGTTAAAGAGAGGATAATTATTGATCACGGCAGTTTTCCCCGCAGCCTGTCGCACATGGGGATCAAAGTGGACCTCTAGCGGTATAATACGTTAAGCCAAACTTGACTTCGCAGTTTATTTTTATGTTTATGTTTATTAGGAATCTCCATTAGTAATACAATGTTTGTTTACTAGTCTTCCTGGAGTCCTGTAACATTACATTTAGAACATAAAATGTAATCAATTACAAAGTTAACTTAATAGCTACAATTACAACATGTATGTACAACAACATCAGCTTAAATAACAGTATAGCAATAGCAATCTTAACATAATCTACTCGTAGGCCTACTAACTTGCTTATATGAATGAATGAATGAATGAATGAATGACTGTTTATTATCGTGCCATTGCGATCAATATGCCGCCCAGCCCATATGGGCTTATAAGACACCGACAAAATACAAAATCAAAACAAATCAAAAGGTATCAGATATAACATAAATGATAACTTAACATAATATATAATAAATACAGGAAATTAAGTAGTACTGGTCATATACAGAAATCAAATCAAATGTAACATAGATGATATTTATTTATATTTACATATATTTAATTATATGTACAACAATTAAGGCTAGCTTAAATTACATACTTAAAATACAGTGAAGAGGTCAGAGGTCCCTATTTACACCATGTACTGCCACCATGTGTCGAGACGCATGTGGTTGTACTTGTTACTCCATACTTTGATATTGTCTTTAAATGTGCGTTCGCTTCCAGATGTTATATCGGATGGTAGTTTGTTGCATGTTTTTATGCTTCTATATACAAATGTTCTGGTTTTAGCTTTATTTTTGGGTTTGTCTAGGGTAAACGCCCCTCTTTGTGCAAGTCTTGTACGGTGTCTATGTGTAGCTTCTATTTTCTGCAAGTTTTTCAAGATACATTGAGGTTGCTCTTTAGTTACAATTTTGTGGAATGCAAAAAGAGTACTGGTGAAAAGTCTCTGGTTGACTGTTTGCCAGTTTAACTGTAAGTGAAGGTCATTAAGTCTGCGGTCAAAAGTGGCGTTTGTGGCTAAACGAGCTGCACGATTTTGGATCACATGTAGTTTATCTAGGTCACTTTGTCTGTGCCCTTTCACTTGTATTCACCACAGTTTTTCTAAACAACCAGCTTAACATATATCATATAGTTGCATGAAAACCCACTCTGTTAATATTGAACCATTGACACATAAACAAAAAATGTAATTTTTGTTTCTCAGATTCTGTCTGAACCCTGACGCCCTGACCAAAGTAGGCGGGGATGACAGCTCCGCCCTCCGTACAGGAGACTGGGTCCAGGTCAGCGAGGATCACGGGAAGGTTCAGCGGCAGCAGGTCGGACATGGCGGCTGGACCGACGACATGGTGACGGTTAGTGGACATACATTTCCATTTCGACTTTTCCGCAGTTTTCTTTGTCAGAATCGCGCAATTTTGATAAAACTACCTGAAGTGCGGAGATATGACGTTTTGTTTATTGCAATGTTTTATTACTCACATACCTCTAACAGTGTACCTGCTAGGAGTTAGCACCACTATATTGATATACATAATACTTTTTTTTTCTTCTTTAAGCATACAACAATATCGTCACTGAAAAGGACATTATAAGTACACGGAAGTTCAGTGTATGTGATCGGAACTTAAGCCTTGCAAAGTTATAGGAAAATTAAACGTGAACGTAAAGTGTCCGACTTGTGATGCAAAAAGAGCCTTAAGACGACTAAAATATGTATTGACAGAACAGAAACATTGCTGAAGACCTAGGGTGTCTGGTAACAGAAGCTTTGCTATGTGTAAGGAAGGTTAACTTGTGGCGAGAGAAAGATTTCTATGTCACAAAATATAGGGATGGCGGGACGTGTGATGACAGAAGGGTTGTTGTGTTATAAAAATACTTTGGAAGGTGGGTCGTGTAATGGCAGAAGGGTTTCTATGTTATAAAAAATCTTGGGAAGGTGGGACGTGTGATGACAGAAGGGTTGCTATGTTATAAAAAAACTTGGAATGGTGGAACGTGTGGTGACAGAAGGGTTACTATGTTTAAAGAAATTAGGTTGGGACGTTTGGTTAAAGATGGGTTGATATATAGAAATTTTCGAGGGTGGAGTCAGTCTCAACGGTAAATCTTTAAAAAAAGTAATAAACAGATTTTAGAGACTTTCTTGTCCACATGTTTTAGAATTCGAAGGTCGAAAAACGCAAAAAAATGCACATTTTCAAATTCTAACACTCCTAATTCGAGAGTGCTACTATCTATGAAAAAAAGTCCGATACAGACCGAGGTCTTATTATCTTCAATTTTAAATCGATTTTCGGATAACTTACTTGCTTTTGTTGCTATTAAAATACCATGTTTGCCTGCATGGCCTACTGCATGGGCAGGGGTACTTGGTAATTTACATCCGCGTAAACAAAAATTAAGATATTCAAGGTCACCCACATGACGGCAGTAGCTTTGTTACATTCTACATATCCACTACAAAATGACGGTATAACTGTACTGCCCATAAATCGGTTTATATTTGTAAAATTGCTATTTCATTTGTGAGGGAAACAAATGTAAAACGGCTTAAGAGAGTTTAAAGCGGTTTAGCCAAAGTCGAACGACTGTTCGGTTCGATTTACTTCAGATCTAGCACGATTTGGTTAAAAAAAGGTTGGGCCATGGGACATTTGGGCCTAAATTTGACCACCGTGTTTATATGTTACAGAGTCTCGGGAAGGTAGGACGGGTCGCGCACGTGTTTCCTGACCGAGACGTGAATGTGGACGTGGGCGGCAGGATGTGGCGCTTCAACCCGGCCAGTCTGACAAAGGTGTCCGCTCCCGGAGAGGGCGGGAACAGACTGAGTGTGGGAGACCTAGTGAAGATAGACGGTAATGCTGCATGGGTCCGGACAATGCAAGAGGGCCATGGAGGCTGGGCTCCAGCAATGTCCACTGTAAGTCAACAATGTTTAAATGATAATTAGCATGTGATGGTACCAATAGTAAAAAATCTGAACCTGAAATAAAAAGGAAACTAGAAAGGTAACTCTTACAAGCAATTGCAGGATGTTTTCGTTTAAATGATATTTCCTGCCATTCATTCCTCTGTATTCTACACTTCCCTATATTGGGTCTACTGAAAGCAGTGATAAGCCTAGGTCACAACCCGCCGCACGTGCTTTTTGTCCATACGTTTTTTTTTTCGGGGGGGGGGGGAGGCCACTTCTGCTACGTTTTTCTGAAATTTGCGCAAGTGGTAAGTGCCTTGTACGTGCTTACAACTTACGATCTCTGTACGATTGCCATGTTGCCGCGAGCAGGCCGTACCTACACGTGCTGCGTAAGGTTTTCTTAATCACTCGCCCGTTATAAGTGCAGGTGCGATGATCAATCTGATTCTTTTTCCCTCCTCCTGTCATCTTTCTCACCAGTCGCCCTGTCGTCTTCCGCGGCCCGTTTCTTTGGGTCTTGTATGGTTGTAGGTACAGATGCCTTATTCTGTGCCTTCTTGCTCTTGGAGACAGGTTGGCATTTGTCCGTCAAGTTGTCTTTATAAACTGTAGAAATCGGGTGCGTTTCACGTGCGTTGTAGCACCTAGTACGATGCTCGTGTGTACTGCCTAGTCATTGAGCAGGTGAGCTGGGAAATGTGGAGTAAGCAACCAGCAAGAATTCGGAGATCTCACACCTCCATGACATATCTGTGTTTTGTAAATATTTTTTTTTGTCTCATTGTCTATGAAAATAAGGTCGTAAATAGCATAATCTAGTTTAATTTATGATTTTCTTAATTCAAATGACAATATTTTTCCTTTTAAATTTCCTTTACTTTGTCATACTTCCTTTCAACACATTAATTATGCAAATGACATCAACATTAACATAATATATGCATAGTGGTGTTAACCTTTAATTAACTTACACATGTCACAAGGTATAAAAGTCCCATCATTTAACAATAAGGAGTTACAGAATTTTCACATTGATGCAAATTAGGACAAAAATTTTGGGAGTCGTAATAGATGACAAATTAATATGGAAAGACCAAGTCACTGCTATAAGTAAAAAGGTTGCCAAAACAATAGGACTCATTGCAAAAATCAAATACAATAAACCCCAAAAGACCCTCACAACAATTTACATTAGCATGATATACCCTTACTTGACCTATTGTAACATTGTTTGGGGATACGCCTGCCGTTGAACTCTTCATCCCCTAATTACTCTACAAAAGAAATTCACAAGAATAGTAACTGGATCTGAATTTCGCTCACACGCAGCTCCTCTTTTGAAAAAATTAAAACTACTAAATATCCATGATATCAATAAACTACAAATTAGCCTTTTCACTTTCAGTTTCCTTTCCAACAATCTCCCCAATATATTTGATAATTTCATAAATATGAATTCACTTGTACACAACCACAATGCTAGACAAAGAAATTTACAGCATACCCCTCATTTCATCTCAATTTATGTATACTACTGTTTCATTATTGTTATTGTATCATTTTGCCCTTGTTTGAATTATTTTAATATTAAATCAAATTTGTATTAAATATAAACATTGCAGACGTGTCGAAGTGCTTCGGGCACGTCTGATTTGCATTGACATTTTACAATCATACAATTTTACGGCATACAAACATCATCACAGTAGATTAAAAACATCATCATTATTTAAAAATCAACATCATAAGAACAGTCACATAGGTT
>NW_017802747.1:444731-454319 GCF_001625305.1 Branchiostoma belcheri
TATACATGTCCAATGCACATCCACAAGTCTTTTACGGCTCTCACAATGAAGGAGTTTTTGTGTCTGTCTGATCGGCTTAATAGGAGCTTAAACTGATTGCTGTACGTGTTCTTCCTAAGATTACCGTGTTCTCTCTTGGTGGGATAAAGTCATTGCAGGGGTTGGTGGGGTCTTGTAGAATCCGTTTTAGTTCTCTCAGTGATGCCTCCCTCCTCCTGCACTCGAGAGTGGGCAAGTATCTCGTGACAAACTACACAAGAAAGCCAGGCTTTCAAACTCAGATGCAAATTGGGCTGCATACCGCAAGGTGAGAAGCAGACTCACTAATCTCATCTCCCAAAACAAATCTAGTTACCATCAACGCCTTGTAAATTCACTCAATAACCCATCTACTTCCAGCAAAAAATGGTGGCATGTGGTAAAATATTTTTATAGACCAAAAGTCACGTCTGCTATTCCTCCCCTCAAGCTTAAGGAGGGCAGTTCTTACATTTTCGATGCAATTGAGAAGGCAACAATCCTCAAACAATATTTTGTTTCCCAGTCTACTATTGATGATTCACATGCCTCCCTCCCAGCCCTAGATTACCTGACATCCAGCAGTCGGCTCCTCCACATCACCACCTCCCCTGAAGAAGTTTTATTGTTTGTTAATAACCTGGAAGTTGGTTAGGCCCACGGTTATGACAATATCGATAACTACTTTCTTAAACTCATTGCCCCTCTGATCTCAGACAAAATATATTATGTGTTTAATTTGTCCCTCTGTCATGGTCACTTCCCCCAGACATGGAGATTCTCTAATGCTATACCTATTTTCAAAAAAGGAGACCCACAAGACAAACACAATCATCGTCCAATATCACTTCTTCCCACCCTATCCAAGGTACTTGAGAAAATAGTCTACAAACACCTGTATAATCACCTAATGCGCAACGATCTTTTATTCCGTTTTCAATCAGGTTTTATCAAAGGAGACTCCACTGTCTGTCAATTAGCTCATTTTACCCATACTATACTTAAAGCTTTAGAAAATGGACATGATGCACGAGCAGTATACCTCGACTTTTCACGTGCCTTCGATAGGGTGTGGCACTCAGGACTTATTTTTAAACTACAAAGGAATGGGATCGAAGGGCCACTTTTAAACTGTATACGTAGTTACCTCAGTAATCGTTCACAGCGAGTAGTTATTGATGGCCAGTCTTCTGTTTGGTGTAAGACAAAAGCAGGTGTGCCACAGGGCTCAATCCTTGGCCCCCTGTTTTTTCTAGTTTATATTAATGACATTGTAAAAGATTTAATCTCCCTACCCTACCTCTTCGCCGATGATTCCTCTCTTTTACATATTGTTGATAACCCAATTGATTCCGCTGCTTGTCTAAATTCTGATCTGTCTAAAATTCTATCGTTTGCCACTCAGTGGCTCATGGAACTAAATCCTAACAAATCAGAAGAAATGACATTTTCAGTTAAAAGAGAACCCCCAGCACAGCCACCACTGTTTCTTAACAACTGTGTTATCAAGCCTGTCCATGAACATAAACATATTGGTATTATTTTAAGTTACAAAATGTCCTGGGATTCCCATATTAATCACATTATCTCCAAGTTATCCAAATGCATTGACCTTTTCAGTGGCCTCAAATTTAAACTTCCTCGTTACGTCTTGGAAACCCTATACAAATCATATATACGTCCCAGTTTAGAGTATGGCGACGTAATTTGGCACGGCACGACAAGTACAAATGCACAGCTTATAGAACGTATACAATATCACTGCGCCCTTGTCGTGTCGGGAGCTGTCAAGGGGTCGTCCTACTCGTTAACTCGGCAGGAGCTAGGGTGGGAAGCATTATCTGACAGACGGCACGTCCACCGCCTTTGTTTGTTTTATAAGATTGTGAACGGTCAAAGTCGAAATTACCTGTCGGAAATATTACCTCCAGCCATATCTTCATCATGTCATTACAACCTTCGAAATAACATGGAACTAAGACCCCTTAGTCATTCTACAAACCGGTTTGCAAATTCTTTTGTTCAATATTCTACATTCTACTGGAACAACCTTGACTTGTCAACACGATCCCTAAATTACTCTAAATTTCGTTCAGTTCTTCTCAAATCAATAAGGCCTGTTAAATTTAAGTACTTTAGTCACGGTCCTCGTTATTCTGGTGCTCTTATGGCACGATTTCGCATTGGCACGTGCAGCCTGAACTACAGTCTCTTTACTCGTGGATTATTGAACAGCCCAGCTTGTACCTGCGGATGCCAATGTGAAACCGTCCCACATTACCTACTCCACTGCCCCATGTACAACTCCCAACGATCTACTCTCCTTGGCAAACTATCCAGGCTCATAGGACACACCTTAGATTTTACAACTCTTTCTGACAACGCAAAAACTGACCTTTTACTCCGTGGCAGTACCGCATTCTCATCAGTTGTTAACTCCAATATATTATCACTTACCCAAAACTTCATCACCACATCAGAACGTTTTTAAAAGATTTCAATTTCCCCCTTTGTTATTTATGTACTGTGTCCTCTTTGCCATTATTTATCATTGGGTGGGGAACCGGACCTGCGCTCATGAATTTCTTGTATTTACTGTTTCTTGCCTGTCTTAAAGTTGCGATTGTTTCTTTTCTTTATTATATGTATTTATTTAGTGGTGCCGTCAACATAAGTGCTTTCCACTTGAGTGAGGCATCACCATGTCCTGTATCCTTTTTTCATGTGAATGAATAAAAAAAAAGTATCCATGGGGAACTCCGCAAATCCTGAGGCACAGTTTCTAAACTCTTTCCACCTCGTCTGACAGACAACGCGAAAGACCGGCCCAGACGGGGGACCCATACTCCAACACAGGTCGAATAAAGGACTTGTAGATTTGCAGCAGTACTTCCGTGGGTAGGTCAGCACGCCTGGCTACGCGCAAGTAGTCTATGCGCGGCTGGACCTTTCCTAGCAAGTACTCCACATGAGGTCCTAATTTATGCTACGGTCACAACCCGCCGTGCGTGCTTCTGCGTGCTGTCTACGTGCAAAAACGTGGGCAAACGTAGGGCATCCGTGCGTGGTGAGTACCGCCTCCGTACGGAATCCTACGGATTTGGGAGCACGCAGACACGCCGTAGAACTTTAAGTGCATGTAAAACTTTTTCTACGTGCGGTCTGCGGATTCACCACACGTGCGTGCGAGTACGAGCGACGCGCGTGCCCCGTACGTGCCGTGCGGGAAAGTACGTGTGAGTACGGCCTCCTTGCGGTTAAGTTGCAATCGCACAGAGATCGTACGTTGAAAGCACGTGCAACTCACTTACCACTTGCGGAACGTACGATGCACGCAACCGCTCACGGCCAGACTTGGCGTGCAGACCCCACTCTTACACTTTGCGCAACCGTGCGAGTGACGTGCGAGTGACGTGCGTAGACGCCACTCCTTCCCCACCTTTTTTAGAAAAAAACGTAGCAGACGTAGCCTCCCAAAAACGTACGGAGAAAAAGCACGTACGGCGGGTTGTGACCGTCGCTTTAAGGTTGTTGCTGACCACAATTCCAAGGAGCTTGAACCTGTTTTATTCATTATTCATTTATTATGTATAATTTTTATTGCTGTTGTGCAAATAATAAACAAACGAACAAATGTCATCATTTGCAAAATTTGCATAATCTACAAATGTGCGGAAACAAACTCAGAAATGCAGAAACACATACACGCACAGACAGACACACACACACACACAACACACACACACACACACACACACACACACACAGACACACACACACGCCGAAAACAATCATATCACGAAAATCGAAATATCCGGACGTTTCCGGACCTGTACACGTCCCGTGAAACTTGGCGTGTCCGGGTGTGTCCCGGTGTGTGCAGGACATATCGGCCACGGTGTGTGTGGGTCTGTAAAACCCCCGGACACACCCGGATACCTGGTATTTAGCCATGTCACATTGTGTACGGGAATTTACGGGCCTGCACACGTCACACGTCGCAAGTACTGCGAGGGGTCACCATGCATGTAGATCGTTTCGCAAATTGAGGGATGCAAATGTGTTTTCAAAGGCGGCGTGTAAGAAGAGCAAGGAAAATGCTGGTTAGAAAATAATACTATTTTCCCTCCCGAAAGTACCTAAAACATACATTCAGACCATGAACCGAATTACTATCTAAAAACGTTTAGATTGGATGGTAGAGGAAATCAATGGTACATCAAAAATCAGTGAATGGAATAAATGTTGTTTTGGGACCGATGTCTGCTATAAACTTGCCCTCGCCAGAGTCTGGATGATTTTTGGCTATGCCAGGCTTATATAAACTCCGCTAAAGAATCAGTCTAGAAATATGTACTAGTAGATAGGTAATGGTATGAACAAGGAGTTTATATGAACACGAAGCTTCAAATAGGTTCTGATATAACGTCCTTGACTCTTTGGTATGAATAGGGTATAAGTGTATCCCAAAGTTTATATTAGTAACTAACCATTGCTCTAAACAATGAGCAGATTTCTTTGTGTGGTCCATCGTCCCCCCGCATATATTAACGCCTCATTATGCCGGCACCAAATTGGATCTGCAGTCGGCAAATAAAAACAACACAATTACTGATCAGAATTTTACCAAACTAGGCTATCGGAAACCTCGACCTTGACATATTTCACCTTTGCAAACATGGTCGTTTGCGTTGGTGATGAGGGGGACCGACTCAATCGATTTGTTCACCCCGTATGTGTTCTGTTACGGCCTTCGTAATTCACAGTGGTTACTATATCAGATGCTACCTAAGATAAGGATTTGACTATACATGACAGGCAGCTCCTTCTCCCCTCTCTTAGTCCGTCCACCAAACTGTCATGAGTCATGGGTTCAAATCCATTGGGTGACTTTTTTTTATTTTTAAACCCATAACATTCAATAGCTTTTATAGCAATTATTCTTACTCAAAAAAGTTTTATTTTTCCGACGGGACCAGGCTTCGAGATTTTTTTCTGTCCCTATTTAAGACTTTTGACAATTTTAAAATCTTCCTCAGGAATGTCAATCTATTACACTTGATCTATGACATAGAACAGCTTACCAAATAAATGTGCTAAGCAGAGAAATATTGGTCATGTCTTAAAAATGATTTTTAAAAAATCAATAATGAAGAATGACATAACGTTGAATTAATCACACATTCTTCTTGGAACTAAGGGACACTATTGCAACCAATCATTGGGCACATTCACCATTATTGCGCTGTGCTGAAATACGTCACATTAGTCCAGGGAAACTTGTAAAACTCTCGATTACAACATTAAAGTATGGTTTTATCACACTAAATTGCAGTTTCAACTATATACCGGGCAGACAGAACAATTTTCAAAATGTTTGGCGGGGGGGTGCGAGATCACCGGGGGTGCGAAAACACTAGTTTGGGGGGTGCGAAAACACTAGCTTGGGGGGTGCGAGATCGCTAGCGATTTCGCCCCGGGGGGTTCGAGATCGCTAGTGATCTCGCCCCGGGGGGGTGCAAAATCAGGGGGTGCGAGATCTCCGTCACACCGGCTTGGTGATTTTCAAATATCAGCCCACTTAAGTGTAAAAATATTTTTCAGAAGAGAGAAAAGATGCACGGTTTACCTGTACATCGTTGTCATATGTGTATTGTGGTGTCATAATCAGAGACGAGACGGCGCTTATTTTTATTTTCTTGAACCTAAAGAACACGAAGTTAAAATCATTACTCAGGTAAACTGCTAATTATGTGTTGATCGTAACATTTCAGAGTATTTTTGCTAAAGATTAGCCTGTGTTTTTATTAGTGTGCATGCAACTTTTGCATAATAGACAAGGGGGACATTTTACAACTATTTGTGTCATTATTCTTGCAGTGACATGTAAACCATACCAGACAATTGCATGCATTTCTCTTTGTTTGTAGTTTGAAAAGGGGGCCAATCAACGCTTGAGTCGTTTTTTTTTAATCTGCCCGTTACATGCCTGGTTATAAAACATGCATTAATTAGTACAACTATCCTGGACACATGCTAGGAACTTAGTGAGAGCATGGAGGTAGAAAATGTTATATGGTGAGAGATTGTGTCATCTCATCATCAACACTCAGGAATATTGGTATTGTATCATTCTACGTGAATTGGACGCAGACACGCCGTGGCACTTTAATACAAAATATGCCCCCCCCCCCGTTGCAGACTTTTTATGATCCGTTCTTATCTAAATCTGTACCATTTTTTATCAAGCATATTGTGAATAGTATAATATGAAAGGGTCCAGTGACGCCCCATACTTGTAAACACCATTTTCACTTACAAGTGGAACATGGTGGCCACCATGTTCCACTTATAAGTGAGCCAGGAGACGTCTCCTGGCTCATGAGAGACACCATTTCCACTTATATCTGGCTGGGAGAGATGGGAAGAAACCTCACAAAGAAAGGATATGCCGGTAGTCTACAGCGCGCAGGCTGACGGGAAGGCTTGGCCCGCGTCCATATCAAACGATGTCCAGGCTTGTAGAATTTACTCAAGCTGCACATTTATTTTCAAAACATTGTTATCAAATTCTGCAATTTGGGCAGTGACAATCAACGAATCTTCCACAGACTATAATTTGGAACAGCTCTGGGCAGCTTGCTTTCAGGTAAGAACGCAGCATAAACGTTACGATAACGTCGGGAAATCTGGTGGGGAGGGGGGCTCTGTTTTGATAGATACTAGCTAGCGTTTAACTAAGTATTCTTAATTTCTAGGTAGAATTGATAATTACGGATCGTGTCTAGAATCACATAAGTATTATAGAGTTGGAGCGCCTCTGAGTTTGAGGAAATAGGCTGGGTGCTAACCCCGTTAATGAAAAAAAGGTGGAGCAACGTTCAGGGTCATCCTATGTACCGAAATACACTGGAATGCAGTGGAATGCACATAAAGTATGGTGAAATCTATCGAAAAATTACACTATGCTTCGATGGGTTAAAGTCCCAGGGAACTGTATTTTGGGATAAGATAACCTAGCATGCATATGGCCCAGAGAACAATGGATTCACTAGATGGCAACCTTACGCCAGGCCAGTAGTTGCCATATTTGTGTTTTCTTGCCAGCATAATGCTGACAAGCCGGCCGGTAATTTCCAGTGTTTTATTGTTCCCAGCAGGCTCACATACATCTGTTATTCTATGCCAATATGCCAATATATAGTAACACGCAATGTTATCATGATAATTCTTCTCACTGTGACCCCGCCATTTGTAATTAGCAAATGAGAGCAAACATGACGACTGGCCAGGTCATCACACCAGATCGCCACTCAGTATTATAAATTTCTAGGGAGGTCATATTTCCTGGCCCATGTACTAGTATTAATGTCATTTTATATCAAAATATGGCATTCTGAGAGTATTCTGGTAGATTTTACCTGAGCTCCTTTGCAGTGTATTCAGGTGATTTCGGTAAATAGATTAACCCGTTACCGTGTAACCTTAGTGCAGGTAGAATTGGAGCTGTGCAGGTATTTCTGGAGAATTGGAGCTGAGCTGTGGTAGGTAGTACCTCATTAACCTGCACTGGCCAATGTACACTACAGTACAGGGTATATGCAGGTTATATGCACTAGCCAGGTAAAATTGGAGCTCATGTGCGGGTATTTCTGATGTCTACCTGCACCTAACCTGCACTGGTCCATGTACTCAGGGTATATGCAGGTTACTGCAGGTAAAATTGGAGCTGTGCGGGTATTTCTGATGTCTACCTGCACCTAACCTGCACTGGTCCATGTACTGGGTATATGCAGGTTACTACAGGTAAAAATTGGAGCTGTGCGGGTATTTCTGATGTCTACCTGCACCTAACCTGCACTGGTCCATGTACTAACTGGGTATATGCAGGTTAGTGCAGGTAAAATTGGAGCTGTGCGGGTATTTCTGATGTCTACCTGCACCTAACCTGCACTGGGCCATGTACTGGGTATATGCAGGTTAGTGCAGGTATTTCTGATTTCTACCTGCACCTAACCTGCACTGGTCCATATACTAGGTATATGCAGGTTAGTGCAGGTAAAATTGGAGCTGTGCGGGTATTTCTGATGTCTACCTGCACCTAATTATAAACCTGCACTGGGCCATGTACTGGGTATATGCAGGTTAGTGCAGGTAAAATTGGAGCTGTGCGGGTATTTCTGATGTCTACCCGCACCTATCCTGCACTGGTCCATGTTCGCCTAACCCGCTCTAGTACTACCAGTCCATGGACTTTCAGGTGCAGGTATTAATTATACATGATATTTGATAACTGACAAGTTGAGCATAGTACACGCACTGCATCATAATTATTTTTTTGTCACTAATCCTTAGTAACTAACAATGTACATGTACATTCAATTCTGCTTCTCCAGGGTCATGATGAGTACAACTTAGCCAGTGAAGATGAAGCTGTGTGATAAGAAAGCAGATCTGAGAGAGGAACAGTGGAAGTCATCAAGCATTTGCTTCAACAGGATTTCTGCACAAGACTTGCTCGTGAAAAACAAGACTTGCAAGTGAAAACAGAGGAGAGCAGGCACTATAGTACATGTACTAGTCAGCCATGTTGTCCAACTAGAAAGAAGAGTACAAATCTAGTTTTAAGAAAGTGTTGATAAGATAACCTTAAGTTTCAAATACAGATTTGACATATGTAGGCATGTCGGCTGTTTTTCTTTATGTAAAAATTACTAAAATGACCTAAACATTGTCTGGTAATTCGGACAGTATATTGTATATACATGTACCATACGCATGTACTGTTTATCTAGCACACCATGATGTGTAATTTGCAAAATTGTAAGTATTCTTGCATATTTTGTTAATTAAATTTAATTGTAGATTAACATTTCTGAAAGCCTATGTTACCTTTTATAACTAAATATATATGTAAACAGCAGCAGTTCTGATGAGTTTAGTATCTGGTATCCTTGCACACAAGGTACCATGAACAGCCTTTTTGCAATTTCAGACACACTTTTTACAGGATAATCAAGATAATTAAATACTAAAATAGCAAAATAAGAGCAGCTGAGCAGGTATCATAAGTCAATTTATAAACATTAAACCTCCTTGGTCTGAAAGCTACATGTACTTTTGTTGTCTTTTATTTTCAAGATTTTATTCTTCAGCTTCTTCTCAATGAAGAACCCTAGTCAGTAACCTAATAAAAGCAAATTGACATATCAGGCTCTGTATGCACTGGTTTTCATCACTTTTGTTTTGAATAATGATGACTAAGTTCACTTTTTAGAATATTGTAATGGAATGGATTGAAAATTTAAATGGAATTGACTGGAGGTACTCAGGAGCAAGGGGCCAGTTGCTGGCCTAGCATTTAGGATGGAGGGGGGGATTGAAAATGGAAGCTGTGGTGCATTAAGAAGCAAGTATCGAATATATTAAAACTTAAATGTTACACTTCACAAATTCCAAAGTTGTCAGTCTGACTATAGACAAAGCGACTTAAGGCTTTGAGCCAATGCTAAGTAAAATCAGATTTGTCTTGTGACATATGAATTGCAAAAATGCAGGTCCTTACACAAA
>NW_017802747.1:455001-470552 GCF_001625305.1 Branchiostoma belcheri
CAAAAACGTGGGCAAACGTAGGGCATCCGTGCGTGGTGAGTACCGCCTCCGTACGGAATCCTACGGATTTGGGAGCACGCAGACACGCCGTAGAACTTTAAGTGCATGTAAAACTTTTTCTACGTGCGGTCTGCGGATTCACCACACGTGCGTGCGAGTACGAGCGACGCGCGTGCCCCGTACGTGCCGTGCGGGAAAGTACGTGTGAGTACGGCCTCCTTGTGGTTAAGTTGCAATCGCACAGAGATCGTACGTTGTAAGCACGTACAACTCACTTACCACTTGCGGAACGTACGATGCACGCAACCGCTCACGGCCAGACTTGGCGTGCAGACCCCACTTTTGCACATTGCGCAACCGTGCGAGTGACGTGCGAGTGACGTGCGTAGACGCCACTCCTTCCCCACCTTTTTTAGAAAAAAACGTAGCAGACGTAGCCTCCCAAAAACGTACGGAGAAAAAGCACGTACGGCGGGTTGTGACCGTCGCTTTAAGGTTGTTGCTGACCACAATTCCAAGGAGCTTGAACCTGTTTTATTCATTATTCATTTATTATGTATAATTTTTATTGCTGTTGTGCAAATGATAAACAAACGAACAAATGTCATCATTTGCAAAATTTGCATAATCTACAAATGTGCGGAAACAAACTCAGAAATGCAGAAACACATACACACACAGACACACACACAACACACACACACACGCACACACACACACACACACACACACACACACACAGACACACAGACACGCCGAAACAATCATATCACGAAAATCAGAATATCCGGACGTTTCCGGACCTGTACACGTCTCGTGAAACTTGGCGTGTCCGGGTTTTTTCGGGTGTGTGCAGGACATATCGGCCACGGTGTGTGCGAGTCTGTAAAATCCCCGGACACACCCGGATACCTGGTATTTAGCCATGTCACATTGTGTACGGGAATTTACGGGCCTGCACACGTCACACGTCGCAAGTACTGCGAGGGGTCACCATGCATGTAGATCGTTTCGCAAATTGAGAGATGCAAATGTGTTTTCAAAGGCGGCGTGTAAGAAGAGCAAGGAAAATGCTGGTTAGAAAATAATACTATTTTCCCTCCCGAAAGTACCTAAACATACGTTCAGACCATGAACCGAATTACTATCTAAAAACGTTTAGGTAACAGGCAACGCTACACAAAGACAAGACATCTAGATTGGATGGTAGAGGAAATCAATGGTACAACAAAAATCAGTGACTGGAATAAATGTTGTTTTGGGACCGATGTCTGCTATAAACTTGCCCTCGCCAGAGTCTGGTTGATTTTTGGCTATGCCAGGCTTATATAAACTCCGATAAAGAATCAGTCTAGAAATATGTACTAGTAGATAGGTAATGGTATGAACAAGGAGTTTATATGAACACGAAGCTTTAAATAGGTTCTGATATAACGTCCTTGACTCTTTGGTATGAATGGGGTATAAGTGTATCCCAAAGTTTTTATTAGTAACTAACCGTTGCTCTAAACAATGAGCAGATTTCTTTGTGTGGTCCATCGTCCCCCCGCATATATTAACGCCTCATTATGCCGGCACCAAATTGGATCTGCAGTCGGCAAATAAAAAAACAACACAATTACTGATCAGAATTTTACCAAACTAGGCTATCGGAAACCTCGACCTTGACATATTTCACCTTTGCAAACATGGTCGTTTGCGTTGGTGATGAGGGGGACCGGCTTGGTTATTTTCAAATATCAGCCCACTTAAGTGTAAAAATATTTTTCAGAAGAGACAAAAGATGCACGGTTTACCTGTACATCGTTGTCATATATGTATTGTGGTGTCATAATCAGAGACGAGATGGCGCCTATGTCTTATTTTATACCTTATTTTTTATGTAAGGGAGGTTTAACTTCCTTGGTTATTTTTTATTTTTATTTTCTTGAACCTAAAGAACACGAAGTTAAAATCATTACTCAGGTAAACTGCTAATTATGTGTTGATCGTAACATTTCAGAGTATTTTTGCTGAAGATTAGCCTGTGTTTTTATTAGTGTGCATGCAACTTTTGCATAATAGACAAGCGGGACATTTTACAACTATTTGTGTCATTATTCTTGCAGTGACATGTAAACCATACCAGCCAATGGCATGCATTTCTCTTTGTTTGTAGTTTGAAAAGGGGGCCAATCAACGCTTGAGTCGTTTTTTTTTAATCTGCCCGTTACATGCCTGGTTATAAAACATGCATTAATTAGTACAACTATCCTGGACACATGCTAGGAAGTTAGTGAGAGCATGGAGGTAGAATATGTTATATGGTGGGAGATTGTGTCATCTCATCATCAACACTCAGGAATATTGGTATTGTATCATTCTACGTAAATTGGACGCAGACACGCCGTAGCACTTTAATACAAAATATGCCCCCCCCCCCGTTGCAGACTTTTTATGATCCGTTCTTATCTAAATCTGTACCATTTTTTATCAAGCATATTGTGTATGGTATAATGTGGAAGGGTCCAGTGAAATATATACACTTCCCCTTCTATTGCAGCTGTTTAATCTATTATTGTACCATTTGCTTGTATGTTTTGAAAATTAGTTTAAAAATTGTTATCAAACCATAGACTTTATGTCATTACGGTCGAGTAGTTGCGGTAGGTGCCTACCGCGTGAAGGTGGAGGTTCCAGGGAAGGGCGGCTGGCACTACAACCCCGCCGTGCTGACGAAGGTTGAGAGACCCAGGTCCGACAGTAGTGGAAGCAGTAGCAGCAACGACTGCAGTAATAGTGGCGGCGATAGTAGCGACAGTAATGGAGAAGCCGAGATCGGTGTAGGAGACCTGGTCCGTGTCAGTAATGACACTGAACGAGTCAAGCTGCTCCAGGAGGGACATGGCGGCTGGAATGACAGAATGATAGAGGTAAGATAAGACAAGGTTACACAATTTAGAATGTCTGCAAATTGCTAGCCTTGATTATCAAATCAAGTTTACAGGTTACATTTTCTTCATAAGGGGGTGAGTATGAGAACCCGCTGCACGTGCAACTGCGTGCTGTCGATTTAGAATATGTATGCGTCTCCCATAATTTCCGAGGGTTTTATCTATACACGAATTCATATAGCTACAACGCAATTGGATTAAAATATGATGTTGGGATAATTTACTTTACATTTCCTAGACCTTTGGTAAAGTTGGCCGTGTGGTGAAAGTTGACTCGGATAACAACATGACGGTCCACGTGGATGGAACAGACTTGCTCTTCAACCCCAAGTCACTGACCAAGGTGTCATCAGGTAAATAGTGGTCGGGTTCGTCAATGTAAGATCGTACATATAGTTTAAAGTAAAAAAAAAACGTCTGTCAATTCAATTTGCTTTTTACACATTTTTAAAGGATGCAGCGCTGGTTTCCATAGCTACAGGGAAATGAGACACTAAGAAAATGCTCCAAGTTGCAAGAGCGAATGGCACAATTCATTGAACTGTCGGTTGCATCTGACGAGTTTAATAGACGTATTCACATGATGTTTACAACCCTACAGAAGGGGGTTTCGAAGCCGCAGCTGAACCATCTACTGCCGGAGAATCCTCCATGTGCGCCAAGGGAACGCACCAGTGGAACAAGGACAAGTGTAAAGTGTGCAAGTTTTGCCAAAAGTGCACGGGCTACGGAGACAAATGTTTGGAACAAGGGAAACTGCAGCTTTTTCCTGGAGGGTAAGCAGTTGTAACAATTCAACACTTATGCTATTCAGATATCTGTTCCAAAATCTGGACACCTCTAAACACAAAAGG
This sequence comes from Branchiostoma belcheri, assembly GCF_001625305.1. NCBI lineage: Eukaryota > Metazoa > Chordata > Leptocardii > Amphioxiformes > Branchiostomatidae > Branchiostoma > Branchiostoma belcheri. The sequence continues at coordinate 458,789 of NW_017802747.1, forward strand.
AAAAAAAAATGAGGGGGTGGGGGTAATGCAAATAATGACTATCTCGGATAGTTCCTAAACGACTCGCGCTATAAAACATTAAATTTGGTCACTAAAAGATATCAGCCAACCGTTTCCAATTAACAATGAAACCTTAAGCCACCATAGTTTTTGCGACAAATCTTACCGTAGGGGATCAAAACTGACCCAAAATGTTTTACACAAATATCTATTTTTGTGACTCTATTTTGTGATTTTGAAGTAAACATAGTTTCGTTAATCTATTAAGCACAATTTGACATAACTAGGTGTGAATAACTTAAGCTCATTATCATAATTTATGCACCTAAAACAAAATGCCCTCAGGTAGTTAAGCAGATCACCTTTGACCCCAACTCCATAGCCAATTAGGTCTCGGGTCACATGTTTTTTTTTTAAGTTTTCTGAGTCAACATGTTGAGGTTATTCAAATTGCCGCAAAAAACTCAAGAAAACATCTTACCTAAAAGAAATTGACGACAACAAAAGACTCACATGTGCTAAAACACTCAGTCAAAAATGCTGGGGTAAGACCATCTTCTAGGGATAGCTCAATTAACAATACTCAAATCTAAGTAAAAACATAAAAGAAGCTATTAGACATACATACAAACGAAAACATATATGGTATTACTTATCGACATCCTCTGGGAACCCCAAAACTGATGCGCGCGTGCGAATAAAAAAAAAGTTTTCCAAAAAAAAGTTGCTTTCATTATGAAATCTGCGTTGTCATGAAGGTTGAAAAACACAGACACAGAGTATGTTTTGGTGAATAATCTACTCTTTAAATTCATTTCTCTTTACATTTTCGTCTTTTTTGTTTGATTCTGGCATTTTGCGACATCGGTATCATTTTTGAATATTCTCTTTGCAACTTACGGTATATTTTATTGCTCATTTTGCAACTGTTTTGTACGATTTACAGTATGGTTGAAAAGGTTTTTTTTGGAAACGGCCGAAAATTCATGCGCGCGCGGATGTCATCCATATAATCAAATCAACATGGCCATATAAAGTTTAATTGTTTTTTTTTTGCATTTTTTGAGGAAAACGAATTTTAACGGTCTTAGCCAAAACGATCAATCAAGTCATAATGACGTCATAATTCGTCACAATGACACCATAGTTGGCATGATTTAAGTTTTATACTACACCACTCGTTGGCCCTACAAAAAGAGGTTGCTGAGTTACAGGGGGCGGGCTTCAAAAGCCCCCCCCCTCCCAAGCCCTAGCCCAGCATGACAAAAAAAAACGGTTCGAATAGGATTTACATTTATACATAGCTTTTATGTGTTATTCTCCAATTTAATATGTTTCTTTAAACGTTCGTGGGTTTCTTGATGTGATTTGACAAAAAAAATCTTAAGCAGACGGAATTAAAGGAAATAATAATAATTCATTATTAACTAGGCCATTTCTTCTTGATTTTCCCCAGTCCGTGCGGCTGTGGTTCGGGTGAAGCCGGCTGTGAGCGGTGCGGCTGTTGCCGTACGTGTGCCGGGGAGGACGACAGTAGCGACAGTGACGAGGACATCAGCGGACTGATGAGGAGCCTTTCCACCAGACGGAATCAACTTGATTCTGCCAACCTACTGGGTAATATCTAGACACCATATTTATAAAACTGCCAAACATATTTGTGTTTTTGCAATAATAAATAAAAATGGACCAATAAATATCATGTACTAAGCTTACATAATATTTTCCCAAAATTTTGGTGAAAATGCTTGACACTTGCGATGCACCGTCGCCTCAGCCAACCAATTTGAAATCGATGGCATTACGTCAGCATTATTTGCATACGTAATGTTGACCTCTGACTACCCCACAGTTAAGTTTCCAGCAGCCGGCGCCGCAAGTTACTTCCGGTCAAACAGCCGGGAGAAAACAATTCAACAACATTATAGGGATGTTTCTAAAATATGCATTTACTTCAATATAAAAACAGCTAGGGTGAAAATAAAATACGCGCATCACCACATACATAATGGCACACCACATGCCCAATTACACAACATTCTATGTACAGAACAATACGTTTTTGCTGCGAACATCATAAAAATTCGGCCATGGGGACAAAACATATATGGTATTACTTATCGACCTCTTCCCATATCTGCCATATCTGCCTGAAGGAACCCCCCACCGCTATTGCAAACAAACGGGGTTTTCTGGAATATTCCAATTTGCCTCATAATTGGAGGGGTGCACCTGAAATATTACATTGACCGCGAAAACAGCTACGGCAAAAATCGCATGACGATTAAACAAAGAGAACCCCGTGTTTTAGCCGCGAACACGAAAAAACTACCCACGATACTTCGTCTGGAGGTCATAACCCCCTTCACGGAGTTAAAATGCCCCAAACCCAACGAATCTCTTACCATTGACCCAACAATATGACGTCGAAAATCGTTTTACCTTTACTTTTAGCATATACGCAACAACGTAGTTTTTGTTGCGTTGGTAAAATGGACGTATCAAATTATTATCCAACAATCTCCAATTTAAACCGTTGTCCTGATGTCATTTTAACACCACATGTTTAACCCTATCTAGATGGGAGGGGGGCGGCTAAACTGCCCGCGCCAACTTTGATGTCACGTAACGTTTGAACCGCTAGATCTAGAACGGCCAAACATAGTGACTTTTCCTAGAATATTGTTTGCAACAATTCTGTATCATTGGAATAAGATAATAATTTTTTTGTGTTGCCACTGCAACGGGTTTCTGGCAGGCATTTTTTGCTAAATTTAGTAACTTCAGTTTCAACAAATAGGATTTTATGGGTTTTATGTCATGTAACACATGGTTTCTTATATTAATAACATCCATATCATTTTATGTAAATTTTATAATTAAAATGCATAATTTATGCTAATGCATGACATCATTGGCCAAAATCCAAGATGGCGGACCATATCAGGTATATATAGCTTATTTTCCTTAAAATTTCATCAAAACTTCCATTTCTTTTTACAAAAAAGGTTCATATGAACGTCTTTAGTCTGTTTACAATGGTTTAAGGCTTTATCCTGAATTTTTTTTTTAATTCAAGATTGATGGTCCGAAATGGCGGATAGCTTAAATATACATGACGTCATTTTATGACGTCGCCGGTGTTGCTATGGGCAACATAAGACTTAGTACACCCTAATTTTCTGTCATAAACACTTTTTGTAAATGATGTTGTATACCACTAATTGCGCCTTTGTGGGCCCAAGGTGGGGTAATGTTTCGTTTTTGGTGAAAAAGTTAGGCTCCCCCCTGCTGATGTACATTTTGAATAGTGCAATAAAGAAATAAATGCAGTATTAATGCATTGGACATGCTGTGGTCCTCACGGTTATTGGTGAAGTGTTCTTTGACACGTTTCGGATGAACACTTGTTAAGGGGGGGCGAGCGCGGACAACACACATGACGAGTGGGGTAGGTGTAATCGTTGCCCACGTGTTCGCCGTTGCCCAGATTTAATATTTTTGTTCGACACGTTTGCTTGAGCAAGACATTTGGTGAATGTTACAGAAGTTACGTCTGGCGCATCATTGTTGACGAGGCCCCTGGTCAAGTATCTTATCGCATTAATGTTTGGGGCGAGTGGGGAGATACATGACAAGAGAACAGTAAATTGGTTGAAACAATTTCTAACCAACAAGGAGCAAACAGTAGTGGTGGAAGGAAAGGCTTCGGCTTCAGTTAGAGTAGCGTCAGGAGTTTCACAAGGAACTGTCCTGGGACCATTTCTATTCCTCTTGTACATGAATAACTTACCAGATCAGCTTGACTTAAAATTGAGGTTATTTGCCTAATACCTGTCTACACAGAATTGCTCACAACTTCTACAAAACGATCTGAACACACTGTAAGAGTAGCAAAGCAAATGGCTCATGCAGTTACACACAGAAAAATGCTACATTATGCATATATCAAACGAGACAATCCCCACATATATAGTTATCAGTTCTGTGGTCAAGCTTTGGCAACAACAAAAATTCACCCGTACCTCGGTGTTATATTGACAAGTAGCCTGAAGTGGGGCATGCATGTTAACAACATCACTGCGAAGGCCAAAAAGACATTTGGTGCGATTAAGAAATCAGCGGTTATGCCCAACAAGGGTAAAATCACTTGCAACACGTCGCATGTAGGACCAAACCTAAAATATGCCGCGACAGTATGGGATTCAAATACAAGGAAAGAAAAACTGGAAAGAGTACAGAATCAAGCTGGAAGATTCTACACGATCAACTATGAAAGGGATGCTAGTGGGGGTCGATGGAAAACAGACGAAAAATGTCCAAACTATGCATTATGCACAAAATGACTATCAAACTGTTGGACTTACCAACCACTACCAACCACTCAGCATCTGATACCAGCCAAAAAAAGAACAAGAAACAGTCATGACTCCAAATATCTACCCTGGGGGACAGACTTGTTGGGCGTCGCGGAGAGTTTTTACACGCGCGCATGGCTTGGTTAGCCCGTCCCAGGGACACGCCATCCCCGCGCTCCACTGGGCATCAGATGCGAAAACCCTCTAGGACGCGCTCGGATAGTTATTACGCAAACCCTATTGTGGTCCGCCAATACAGGTACAGAAGATTCTATACTTACTTACTTACTTGAGTAGGTCTTCTCATCTCTGTGAGTGACCTGCGTCAAAGTCGTCCCTCCGTCTGCACAGCGTCCTGCGCCATATTTGGCGGTCGTGGGCAATCGTCTTCAGGTCCTCTAGGGTCAGACTGGGTTGTTGCATGGTCGTCCTGGCATCTTCCAGTACACATGCCAGCCATGTCTTCCTTGGTTGACCTCTAGATCTTTTCCAATAGTTGGGCGTCCATTCCAACAGGAACTTGGGTAACCATTCTTCAGGCATTCTTAGCAGATGACCTAGCCATCTTAGTCTGTTGTTAGCTATGCGTGTTCCGATGTCCACTGTGTTTGCCTTCTGCAACACGCTCTTGTTTGTCACATGCTGAAACCACTTGATGTGCAGAATTCTCCGTAGACATCTCTGATGGAAGGTCTCCAGTCTGTTAACCTGTGCCTGAATGGTGATCCAGACTTCGCTCCCATAGGTCAAGATTGTGATAACAGCAGCCTCGTATATCCGCAACTTGGTTGCATCAAGAATGTTCCTGTTGTTCCATATTTTCCCAAGCTGGTTGAATGCTCCGGAGGCTTTCTGTATGCGGTTCGAGAGCTCAGAGTCTGTCGTCCCGTCGCTGCTGAAGGTTGTCCCTAAGTAGGTAAACCTACTGACCTGCTCTACCCGACTCCCCTCGACCTTGATGTCCAGTGTGCCAACTTCTGTGTATGGTCGTTGCGTTGTGTGCTTCCCAATCGCCATGGCCTGAGTTTTCTTGGCATTGGCCTTGAGCCCAGAGAGCTGTTCTTGCATAAGAGGTCTGTTGTTTCCTGTAACCCTGTCTTCGTGTTATCCAGAAGGGCCATGTCATCCGCGTAGTCAGTATCAAGAACTGATACTGACGGCTTGTCATGGGTTTCCTTTTGCAACACAGCGCCAGTGCTGAGGTGTTTACTCTGCTCTGTGAGGTATGCTGCTAAGTTGATGCACACGTTGAACACCGGAGGTCCCTGAATGTCACCCTGACCAGTCCCAGAGTTAACAGTAAACCAGTTGGACTGCTCCCCATTCACCCTGACAGCGCTCACAGTGTTGTAGAAGAAGGCTTGCAGCACGCAGATGTACTTTACTGGGAGACCATAAAAAGATAAGGCTTTCCAGATGAAGTCACGTCTAATGCTATCGAAAGCTGCTTTAAAGTCTATAAAATTTATATACAGAGGGATATTAAATTCAATACTTCTTTGAATGATTGTCTGTAGTGAATATATCTGATCAATGCATGATCTGTTCTTCCGGAATCCGCATTGATTTTCCCTCAACAGCTTTTCCAACCCAGTGTTAAGGCGACCCAGAACAACAATCTGAAACAACTTCGATGCAGTGGATCTGAGTGTTATTCCTCTTTTGTTGGCACAATGTGTGGTGTCCCCTTTCTTGGGCAGCACTACAATTATGCCCTTCGACCAGTCCTCAGGAATAACCTCTCCATGCCAGACCTTAGCAAAAAGAATTTGCAAGGGCTTGACAAGACCAAGTGCACCATACTTCAGCTGCTCATTGGCTATTCCGTCCACCCCTGGAGATTTGTGGTTTTTCAGTCTTCTAAGAGCGTCAACAAATACGTGAACATGAGATTAAAGTATCGTGTTAATTTCAGAATACAAACATTTTGGTGAGGTAGCGGATCTGGGGGAGCAGACCAAAGCTAACAAGGCTGGACTGTAGGCAACGTCCCACACTATTCCGCTGAACGTCTTGCAAAAATGTATGCTTATTTTGTAGCCTGTGTTCTAATAAGGCTAAGGAGATTCAATTTTGTGTCTTCCCTATTAGCTTCCCTTGCGAAAAGAGAGGCGAGAGCAGAAACTCCAAGGGCCTCATCTGAGAAACGCCGAGAGAAATTGCACGAGCTGATGCCCAAGATGAGCAAGGTCATCTCTATGGTGAAGTCAAACAGGTACTTGATGATTAAGGAAATACTTTTAGATGCCTACATTGGGAATATAAAATACGTGAAAAGACTCCGCGTTGGAACTGCCGCAATATTGTAAAAAAAAAATCAGGACGATCAGTCAACTGGTTCTTCCTCCTTAAAAGATTTTTCAACAAATATTCCCGCAGTTCTGGAACCAAACTGGGCCCAAAGTGATGTCACTTCTTCCCTAGCCAAAGAGCTATCTACCGTCCAAAATTCGTAATTGTAGCATGCCCAGATCATGAGATATCAAACTGGAAGTTCTGGTGCAGTAATTAGGAGAGCCGCCAGGGGGTAAAAAAACTATTCATTTCTAGGTCTCATCAAGACTTACCTTTCTACAAGGTTTTATGACAATGCAAATTAAGCTTCTTGAGTTATGCTGTTCACAAACAGACCAATAGACAGACAAAGAAACAGAGAGACAAACGGACGGACAAACGCTGCTGAAAACATAACTAGCCTGAATAAATCACTTAACGGTTGCCGGCCACCCAACATCCAGCCGAAACGTGGAGGGCCGCTTAATCCGCAGACGGTAAATTTTGCGTTACACAGACTATTCTGAACGTGCAGGACACATAAGTTAACAGTCTGTGTCTTTTCAAGTCCCCCATCCTTACATTTACAAATCCTATATAAACAATAGAAATGTTGTTATAAATTAAAAAAAAAACTGATTCGAGTTGATATATAAAACAACTAGAATCTGTTTCCTGGGAACAGCAATAAGAGAGTACTCCCCACTGTGGCTTCTCTGGCAGCTTGAATAGTGAATTGACCCCCATAACCATATTAACTCACAAACATCCCAGAGTGTCTATGCCTCAGAAACAAAAGGCATGGACAGATTAGCATAATACTGGTCACTTTTTTTAACAGATTTGAAAATTTCCTAAACTGTTTTTCAAAGTAACAATATCAAACAGTGCAGAATGATTGGAATAGCTGTAACTAAGTCACATAATGAAGAAAATACTATCTGCAATTTGATTTTTTTCAATCTGCCCTGTCTAAGATTTATCAAAGTGTGTAATTGCAGGTATCTATATCTGTCGTACGTTGTCGTACGTTGAAAATGTCAAGCTCACAACTGAATTAGCTTGGATAGTAACTGTGTCTAGAAATATGGCTTGTAATTGTGGTGTCTATTTTGGGTATGAGAAAACAGTATACATGTAGACTCAGGCGCTCTGTTACTGTGTTAGATCCGTACAAGTAACTGCCGGCCAATCTCTATCACACTACCTTGGGCAAATATTGGCGTGTTGTCATTACTTTATATTCTGAGTTAGGTGAGGATAACGTCTTTATGTACAACAGACTGTACAAAAATTCTGTTGTCAATATGTTTCAAACTCAAGTGTGTTTAAAAGCCACATGTTACTACCACTGTAGTCAGGGAGAGAATGAGGCCTGGTAGTTTACGTTACCCGAATTTATTGGGTGCTTATATAGTGCAAGCATGGTTAAACGAACGTGCAGATTTTTAACTAAAGCATAGTATCAGTTTCTATTATATCTTGCATACTTTGACTGTACATACATTGTAGTTGTGGTGTGTTTGAGAGCAATTAATTTGTTGTGGAATTAAATCTTTTAACCTTTAGTAATATATTGTATATGTCTTAGGACTGCAAATGAGATATATGTGAGTGAAATGTAAAATAAACCATGCATTGACATTCATTACTATTTTTAAAATGATAAGGAATGGAGAGGCAATCTCAACTATCAAAGACACGCTGGAGGAAGCTTTGGACGGCCCGTACAGGAGGTTTCGAAAAAAGGCAGAACGTAAACTCATGGCGGACTACCTCACTAATATCGGAGGTGCTCGTGCCCTGACGGACTACCTGAAGTTCCTGATGAAAGGCAAACACACCGAGTCACAGGTGTGTGTGTGTGTGTGTGTGTGTGTGTGTGTGTGTGTTTATTAGAAATAAAATCTTTAATGTTTATTAAGCATGTAATGAAAAATTCGGCATAAACCAAATTAAAGAAATAGCTACCGTAAATGGAACGTATGGATAGAACTTCAATAAATTCGTCCTCGCACCTTTGCCAAATGATTTCAAACCTTCTGAACCTTGGGATTTAATAGTCACTGATTGAAAGAATTATCTTACTGAACTTGTACTATACGTGACTGATGAATCTCTTCAACGAAACCTTCTGAAGTATACATTTTTCTTATCGATTTTTCAATGATATTCGCAACCATTTATATGTGGCAGGTATTATACCAAGTTCCTCTCGTTAATAACAAAATAAAAAGTGTTCCATAGTCCTATTATCATACACCACAGATGTATCGAAGTTCTTAAATAATTGGTTATATGATAAATACGGAATGGCATAATCGCCATATAATCGTGTCAACTATCACTAAAGCTACCTAGTATGTACCAAACATGACGACAATACGTTGACCAGTTATTGAGTTATTTTGCCTTTGAATTTTTTAACGATCCTGAAGTCCCAGAACAAGCCACTTGAGGTCCGAATTCACATCATTTCTTTTTCAGCAGAAGATCTATTTACCGCCCAAACCCAGATCAAGAGTTATAAAAAAAACGGAAGTTTTACTGCAGTATCATGACAAACCACCAGGGGACCAAAGTATAACCATGTCTAGGTCTTATCAACACCTACCAACCTACTAAGTCTGATAATGACCCACTAAACGATTCTTGAGTTGGGCAGTTAAAGTTTGTCTATTTAAGGCTAGGCTACATCCCATGCTAAAATGCGATTCAAATCTGTGTGACATAATCTTCACATGTTTATCGGTGGTGTTTGTGATCAGGTACAAGTAAAATGCGTGTCTGTCGTTCGGAGTCTTTTGGTGAATTTCTCCGATGCCAGTTACGAGTTCTGCCGCCAACTCGGCAAGTCAGGCATACTGATGATTGTATCACAGGATCTAGCCAACTTCGACGGCGCTGATCTCAAACATGAGGTACGACGCTATTAAATTTTACTATAAAGCATAGCAGCTCTGCAGCAGCATTCAGATATATTGTAAGCAAAAATAACGGTTTAAGCTAACAGCCTAAATCGTCACCAGAACATTTTATGAAAATTCGTCTGTGTTGGTACATTGCGTTATGTAAATGGTTTTAATATACTGCCATGTATGTGCACAGATTGTGTCTTTCAAAATTTTCGATCAGTTCTCGGGTCTAATTCAGGATAACTTATCTCAAATAATAATTTATATGAGATTGTCGCTGATTTCCAAATTCTACAATAAATAGAAATATAAATCAAGCGATATCTGTTTAATCTAAACAATTAAAAAAACAGAAAATATACATGACATACCAAATATACACAAATAAGACACACACGTAAATTATAAACATCTTGAATATTTACATATTTTGGAAACTCTTTATTGCCGTTGCGTACTTAGTGATGAATCAAATCTGCTTCTGTTGAATCCTCATCACTTGTACGTTTTACTCATGATTTAGCTCATCCGCCAAGTGGTCCTTTCTGCTATTGTCCTTATGCTTAACTGTGCCAAGGTACCAGAGAACCGACACTTTCTTCAAGACGTCAAGGCTGTCGATCGCATCAGGCCTTATCTGCAAGTCGAAAATCTTGAGCTTAAGGTATTTTTTTATTCCCAAAATGGCATTTTTACTTACAATCATGCTGAATAGCTTTCTTCTCAGACATTTTTGGAGATGTTTAATTGATTTTGGAGAAATTTTGGTTGAGTTAGTAAGAGTCCTCCTAGTTATACTGATAGGAGAGTAGTTGGAAGAGTAGGGGCGTTACACGGGTATTTCACCCGTAGGGAAATATGTTTTTTGTGAATATTTTCCTGTGCATTTTTGTTCTACCTACCTTGCGTGCATGTAATTCAGTCAGGTACAGATAACCAACTTTCAGTAATCCTTTAATGAATGAGCGCATCTAAACCAATAGTATTCTTTGATATCTTGGTTTATCTTGATTTTTGTTGATAACAGTAGGTATGTTTGTTTGTTTTTTTGTTTCACATACCCAATAAACCGCATTTAGGCATAACACACCAGTTTTGTACATGTACGTACATATACAAGCTGCGTAAGACAGTATTGTAAGGTTTGAACCACTCACACGCGTAATGTCCCCTACTCTTTTCGGTGAGTTCTTTAACCGTATCTAGACCGGGATTTTAGGGGGTGTGGGGTTAGTTGGACCGAGGGTGGCTCATTCGCCCCCCTCAGAACTAAAGAACGGTATATCGTATGACCACCAATTTTCAAAGAATGATGTACTAGTAAAACAGAATCATAACAAGAAGCCATAGGTGACAATCTTCCGTGAAGTTTTATATATTTCAACAAAAACAATCCCAAGCGTCAACGCCAGACCTACTGTGCAGACATTATAATTAGGCAACGGTTAATACAACGAGGGCGCGTTACAAGCATAAAAAGACCTAAATCCATTACTGCTCTCAGGGCGTGTAAAGATACTGTGCTTAAATTTCGAAGTTCATTTTAATTACACACACAGAATCATTGCATTCACATAAAGATCGGACTATCATGGTCGTGTCACTATTAAGAGGGTCTGCATGGGGGGGGGGGGAGGGTTGGGGGGTCCTGGCAACGGTTAACGGTAAATTCAGCAGGGCCGATAACGCTTAACGGTAAATTCAGGACGGCCGGCAACGCTTAACGGTAAATTGACGGCCTTTTTTTCGAGCTGCACTGGATTTGGTATCTCGCTTTGTGAGAAAAGGTGATCACTGACAAAATTACGTATACCTTACAAATGTACATGTAATGAAGCATGCATTAAAGGTATGTGTTCCCTGTGTTTCCCACCTGCCCTGGTCCCCGAGTGCGTCCACATTACCGGGGTGTCCGAGTTGACTTCGGCCAGCTTGCATTTTTTCAGTCTGCCCAGTTTTACCGATGGATTTTGAGAATGCTCCCCCGGGAAATTTAGGATTTTTAAGCCTTCAAAACCGCAATTTCCCGCATTTTGAGAGGCAAATCATGGTTTGAGAGTGTTTGTCGGTCCTTCTGATGTTTTCATATTTTACTCGAGATTTTTGTTAATTTGCCTGTCAAGGTTGATAGATTCGTTAAAAAATTCTGTAACTCTCCGCAAACTTCCGGAAATTGAAGGTAAACTGGTTCTGGCTAGAGCCGAAGTGACTGAGCGC
>NW_017802747.1:470803-471235 GCF_001625305.1 Branchiostoma belcheri
TAAACACCTTCATTCAAACCTTTTTTGTAAAATGAAATATGGAAGTATTGACGAAATTTTAATGAAAATAACCCGTATATACCTGTTCTAATGATATGGTCCGCCATCTTGGATTTTGGCCAATGACGTCATCAAATTAGCATAAATTACGCATATTTAATGATAAAATTTACATAAAATTATATGGGATGTTATTAACATTAGAAACCATGAGTAACTTGACATAAAACCCATAAAATTCTATTGTTGAATCAAAAAGTACTAAATTTAGCAAAAAATGCCTGTCAGAAACCCGTTGCCATGGCAACACAAAAAATTATTATCTTATTCCAATGATAGAGAATTGTTGCCAACAATATTTTAGGAAAAGTCACCAAGTTTGGTCGTTCTACGGCTAGCCGTTCAGACGCTAGGTGACATCAAAGTTGCCGC
>NW_017802747.1:471255-488500 GCF_001625305.1 Branchiostoma belcheri
GGGGGGTCCGGGGGCATTCTCCCCCGGGAAATTTTGTATTTTCAAACCTTCAATGACGCATTTTCCTGCACTTTGATAGGCAAAATTAGTCGTAACGAAGAATTATTCATTAACGCTTAAGGCTGAATTCAGGATGACAAATAACGTTTTATGTTGAACAAGAGTTCCACGATCTCATACCTTCGCCAAATGATGTTAACCCTTGCGGTTAACGAATTATACAATTTTAATAATTGATTTCGCAAATAAGAGCGTCATTTGCATGGATTATATCAGTTGATCATATTCTCCACCCAATGGCAGCCTTATCTTAATAAAATAAGCTATTCTAGCACTTCCTCATAAATTATGCAAATAAGGTTATCATGTGAATAAATTATCTTCATTGATGTTCACCTTCACTTAACTTCCAAATGCGGCAAGTATGAAATTCCTAGCAATTACAACTATGAAATTATAACAATTTCCCATTAATTATGCAAATTATGTCTTCATTTACACAATCTATATCCTCAGATGTTTTTCTTGTTCTCAATTACATGTCACAAGTGTTTCATAGTCCTATTATCGAACGAATCAGATTTATAGAATTTCCTCATTAATTATGCAAATTAGCTCCTGATTTGCATAATTGTCATCTGATTATGTCAAGCATCACTTCATCTACCTACATACAAAAAATCATGACAATCCGTCAACCGGTTCTTGAGTTATCAACCTTCTGAGATTTTTCAAGAAACGCTCCTGCAGTTCCAGAACAACCTGCTAGGGGGTCTAAACTCAGGTCACATCTTCCCTACCCCAAGAGCTATCTACCAACCAAAATTCGTGACCCTAGCATGTCTAGATCGCGAGATATCAAAACCGGAAATTCTGCTGCAGTACCAAGAAAGCCGCCAGGGGGCCCAAAATTCATTGGGTGGAGAATATGATCAACTGATATAATCCATGCAAATGACGTTATTTCAGTCGGCGTCGGGTGGTGTAGTGGATAGAGCAATCGACTATGAACCGGGAGACCCGGGTTCGATTCCGAGTCGTACCCGATACATGTCTGAACATGCGCCCCGACGTTGTGCCCTTGGGAAAGGCACTTTACACGACTTTCCTCACTCCACCCGCCCAGGTGTGAATGGGCACCTAACTTCGGTTGGGGAAAGTCGTATTGAGGTCACCTTGTGGCGCCGAATGGCAGCCGCACAGACCCTTGCGACAAATATGTGTATCATGTGTATTATTTGATTGTTGTAATTGTTGTGATTTGTATTGATTATGTGATACCCTGCATCAATTCAGCCGTTAAAGGCTGCGACTGCACGGGTACTGTTTGGATAATAAAAACCATTTATTTATTTATTTATTTATTTATTTATTCAAAATCTAATCATTTCTAGGTCTCACCAAGACCTACCCACATACCAAGTTTCATGACAATCCATATTAAGCTTCTTGACTTATGCTGTTCACAGACAGACAGACAGACAAACAGACAGACAGACAGACAAACGCTACTGAAAACATAACCTTCTTGGCGAAGGTAATTAAAACGACCCATAACGCTTCACGAGGGATATACTGATAACGCTTAACGTTGAATTAGAGCGGGTCGGCAACGATTAACGGTAAATTAAAATAGCCCATAGCGGTTAACGAAAAAGGGCATGCAGACCCTTTATTAACGAAGACAGCCCCAACCGTCTTACCGTGTCTGTTACTTATTAAGCGCGACTGGAACAGGCCAGTCGCGGCCACCACGCGAGTGTTACTGCCGCCGGTCAGATACCCGGGATATCTGCTTAGAGAACCTCTGCTACCAGACAACTGCCTAAACCTACGGCCTATTCCACAGGATTGTAAAAGTAGGGATGTTTCGAAAATAACCATTTACTCCAATATCAAAACAGCTACGGTAAAAATAAAAAGACGTGCATCATCCCGGACATAATGCCACACCACATGCGAAATTACACAGAAATGCGACGTACGGAAGAATGCGTTTTGGCTGCGAACATCTTCCAAAAAACTTGGCATCTCTTAAGCATGGGCAAAAACATCTGTAACCACTTATCAAAACCACCCCGTATCTGCATGAAGTTCCACCCCCCACTGCTATTCCAAACAACGCATTTTTCTGGACCATTCCAATTCGCCTCGTAATTGTAGGGGTGCGTCTGCAATATTACATTGACCGCGAAAGCAGCAACGGCAAAAATACACATTCGTGCATCAACACGGGCATGCCCGCAGACGGCGTATAAAATTGCGTGCCGATTACACAAAGAGAACCCAGTGTTTTGACTGCGAACATGAAAAATCAGCCGTTCACAACACTCCGTCCGGAGGTCCTGACCTCCTTCACGGAGTAATACCAATTTCGATAGATAGGTAGATAGGTTATTCCCTAAAAACTCAATGGTATACATCATCATCATCATCATCGGTCGACCCGACAATCGTATTGGTCGGGGTTATACCGCCCCTTACGAGGTGACATGCCCTTTCGTTAGCTTAATACAACACAGGGTTCGCCACGCCTCTGTCCGGATAATGATGTAATCACCATGTGTGGTGATGTGATCACCATGTGGTTGATACGGAACAGAGGTTCGCCAGGCCTCCATTCGGGTGATTTAAAATGAAAAAAAAAACTCTATACAAGTGTTTGTGCCATCGCACACGGCGGAATGCCCCTACCCTTTTTCGAAAGGTGTGGTGGGTTGTTTAACGTGTGTGGGGTGTGGCTTTCCCCAAACGCGAGACGTCCATTTAAAGTCGTCGTCGTAGGGACGTCCCTACCCTACCCGAAGCTAGGTACTCATTTACACCTGAGTGAAGTGAGGAAAGTACTATTATTTTCCATTTTCCTAACTTTGACTTCATATGATACAACTTCCAATATCTAAGTGCCAAGTGCATAAAGGTAAGGTACCGTATTATGTTCAGTTATTATGAAAAAAAATAAATAAAATTTGTTGTTGCGTGTATGAGGCCATTGAAGACCACTAACGTTCTTCAAAATCCCAGGACAAAGCCTAGGTCACAATGACTTAACCATTTCTACTAACTCTGCCTGTCAGGTCCCTGCCGTGTTGACCCTGGCGTACATTGTGGAAGACAGAAACAGCAGTCTGATCGAGGTTGACGACAGCGTGGCGGATTACATCATCAGGACCATGAACAAGGCGCTCAGTTCCTCTGACATGAGGTACATAACTACTAATTATGATGATGATCACCGGTTTTACATTTCCGTGTAGTTGACAATAAACCACAAACATACAAATTGTAATACAAGTTACAACGAGAATGCACTGTATTTAGAGGAATAGATATTGTTTTGAAATGGCAAACAAGATCATGTTAATTCCACTCAGAGTCCTACGTTATGCTCTGTCGCCCCTTTTTTAGGGCCGACGGTTACTCCGTGATGGAACTGGCCATGGCCCTGGGTGCGCTGGCTCGGAATGACGCTAACAAAGAACTGCTCACTAAGAAAGGAGCACTGGAGCTGCTCATCGCATTGACACAAGATGGTGACAATTCAGATAAAGAACAAGCCCTGATGGTGTGACATATCTACTAGTTACTTAATAGATAGAGTTTTTTAAGAACCAGGTTTAACCGTATCTAGATTTGGCTTTTCCCCCTCAGAACTCAAGAACGGTATATCCTATGACCGCCAAATTTTAAGAGTATGATGTACTAGTAATAATCAATTATATCAATAATTTTGATATCATTATGACGTAATATGTCGTCATTCATGTGATTTATTGCCCAAAACCGTTTTTCTTTTTAATGGTATACAGCACAAGTTTCAAAAAAAATTTTATGATAGAATATTAAGATCTTCTGAATCGTATGTTGCCCATAGCAATACCAGTGACGTCATGAAAGGACGTAATGAATAATAAAACTGTCCGCAATCTTGGATCGTCAATATGGAATTTTCGAAAATCCTTTTTTTTTTGATAAAGCGTAAAACTACACTGGAAATAGATTAAAAATGTTCAAATCAATATTTTCTGTAAACAAAATTGAAGTTGGGATGAAATTTTAAGGAAAATGTCCAGAATGTTCATGATCTAATGACATGGTCCGCCATCTGGTATTTTGGCCATTGGCGACTTCAAATTAGCATAAATCATGCATAGTTATTGATGAAAGTTACATGAAATTATAAAAGATATTATCAACATTAGAAAGCATGTGTAAATTAACATAAAAGTCTCAAATTTCATTAACATGCCTGTTAGAAACCCCTTACCATGGCAACACGAAAAATTGTCAATTAATCTCACTGCTTTGAAATTGTTGGCAACAATATCTTAGAAAAAGTCATTAAGTTTGGTAGCCCTATCACAAGCCGTCGGACGTTATCCGACATCAAAGTTGGCACTGGTACTTTTAGCCCAGTCTAGATATGGTTAATGCATTCAATCTTAAGTCATCGAGAGAAAATTAAGTAGTCATGGGTTCACGAATACATTTATCGCGAATGAAAAGTGTGAATTTTCTGTCAGATATGGAATAGAAAATGGTAGAATAGAACTTGGAGTGTGAGAATAGATGCATCAAAATCTGTTCTTCAATTGATAACTTAACACATTAGTAAGACCACCAGCATCTGTGTGTGTAGCAATGCCATGGATGACTGAGCAGCTAGGCTAATGGGCAATGGATCGGGAGTTCGCGAATTTTATCCCAAACATACATAGCTAAAGAAAGAATTGAGAAAGGCACTTACCCCGATCTTTACACACCACCCAAAAGAAAAAAAAATGGGGACCTGAAATAATTTTTTTGTATGGTAAAAGCACCTTTCCTTTCGCTTTTACCATACAAAAAAAAATGACTCCCTCCTTCCAATATCCGTGCCCTATAGACATTAAAGACAAAAATCCTACTGAAAAAAGCCGAGGTGGATACATTTAAATACTTTTAACTTTGATATGCCGATGGTTAATAGGCGCTGCAGATCTTTTGTCGCGACCCTGAAATCAAAGCCGAGGTGAAGAAGAACCCAGCCTCAGTGACGATTCTGAACCAGCTGATGGAACATGACGACGAGGCTGTCAAAAAGGCGGCTACAGATGTCATGCAGACACTGCAGAAAAGCACTGCAGGTGTGTGTAAACCGTGCACGTAAAACGTAGCATAATATACACCAATGCTACGTTGTGCATTTGGATTGACGACAATACATTTTGTTAGCACTTGGACACATGTCCAAAATATAGCCTACTTTAAGGAACAAGTACACAGCAAATAATGACACAAGATTCCAACTTCTACATGTAAAAGCATACATTTGCTGGACACGGCGGTCGGTTGCTAGGCTAAAAGTCGCATTACTAGGGAGGTATCGGGTTACAGAACGTGTTCGAACGTGGCCGCGCGGGAGTCCCGGGCCGGCCCGGGGGCAACGGGTAAAATTTGAAAATAAACAAAAGTAATTGGAGAGTAAATACTCGTCAAAATAAAATGTAATAAGTGATTTTGTTTACCTCAAATGTTTTTCTTGCACTGCCTTTGCTCCACTTTGTGTACATTTGCTTCCAAATGAGATCAATTTCGGATTTCAAAAAGGGTTCACGAGAACCAAACAACTGATTTTAAGAGGCCCCGAAAATTGAAAATAAGGTTAAATTTTTGGATTTTTTGAAATATTACAGTAAATTCAAACTTTCTGTCTTAGGATTTTTTTATTTTTTAACTAAAACTCGACTTACAGTCAAAAGAAGAGCTAAAATCGCAGTGCTTTAACTTTGAATACCGATAATTCATAATCGCGGCCATATTTAAAAAAATCCCTAAGACAGAAATCTGCGGAAATCGTTCCTCTTCCAAACAAGACCTCAATGAGGTAATTTGAACGATTTTTGAGAGTGGTTAAAATACCATGTTTGCACGCATGCTGTGCCACTTGGATATGGGAACCTGGATTTTATAACAGCGTCAACAAGAATTCCGACCTTCAAGGTCACCCACGATGACGGCAGTAGCTTCGTTACATGTTACATATCCACAATAAAATCACGGCATAGATGTAATGTTTTGAAAACGGTTCATATTTGTGGAAAGGTGGATTTTTCCTGTTCCGTGGTTCCCAAGTAAAAAAGGGCTTGAAGTAGCCGGTTGTAGCGGCTTTACTGTAAATGACCGCGGGTAACCCCAGATCGAACGCCCGCTCTATTCGAATGACGTCATATCGAACAAGATTCGCGGGTTCGGGGGATTCGATCTCCATAGTAGCGGAGTGGGACTTTTGGGCCCAAATCTGACCATCGTGCTAGGACGCGCTCGGATAGTGATTACGCAAACGTTAAACCCTATTGTGGTCCGCCAATATAGGTGCAGAAGATTCTCCAAGGGCCTTAAAGACGCTCTCATCTGAGAAACGCCGAGAGAAATTGCACGAGCTGATCCCCAAGATGAGCAAGGTCATCTCTATGGTGAAGTCCAACAGGTACTTGATGATTAAGGAATACTTTTAGATGCCTACATTGGGATTTTATTATATCTTGCATACTTTGACTGTACATGCATTGTAGTTTTGGTGTGTTAGAGTGCAATGAATTTGTTGTGGAATTAAATCTTTTAACCTTTAGTAATATATTGTATAAGTCTTAGGACTGCAAATGAGATATATGTGAGTGAAATGTAAAATAAACCATGCATTGACATTCATTACTATTTTTAAAATGATAAGGAATGGAGAGTCAATCTCAACTATCAAAGACACACTTGAGGAAGCTTTGGTCGGCCCATACAGGAGGTTTCGAAAAAAGGCAGAACGTAAACTCATGGCGGACTACCTCACTAATATCGGAGGTGCTCGTGCCCTGACGGACTACCTGAAGTTCCTGATGAAAGGCAAACACACCGAGTCACAGGTGTGTGTGTGTGTGTGTGTGTGTGTGTGTGTGTGTGTTTATTAAAAATAAAATCTTTAATGTTTATTAAGCATGTAATGAAAAATTCGGCATAAACCAAATTAAAGAAATAGCTACCGTAAATGGAACGTATGGATAGAACTTCAATAAATTCGTCCTCGCACCTTTGCCAAATGATTTCAAACCTTCTGAACCTTAGGATTTAATAGTCACTGATTGAAAGAATTATCTTACTGAACTTGTACTATACGTGACTGATGAATCTCTTCAACGAAACCTTCTGAAGTATACATTTTTCTTATCGATTTTTCAATGATATTCGCAACCATTTATATGTGGCAGGTATTATACCAAGTTCTTCTCGTTTACAATAACAAAATAAAAAGTGTTCCATAGTCCTATTATCATACACCACAGATGTATCGAAGTTCTTAATTAATCGGTTATATGATAAATACGGAATGGCATAATCGCCATATAATCGTGTTAACTATCACTATAGCTACCTAGTATGTACCAAACATGACGACAATACGTTGACCAGTTATTAAGTTATTTTGCCTTTGAATTTTTTAACGATCCTGCAGTCCAAGAACAAGCCACTTCAGGTCCAAATTCACATAATTTCTTTTTCAGCAGAAGATATATTTACCGCCCAGACCCAGATCAAGAGTTACAAAAAAAAACGGAAGTTTCGCTGCAGTATCATGACAAAACACCAGGGGAACAAAGTATAACCATGTCTAGGTCTTATCAACACCTACCAACCTACTAAGTCTGATAATGACCCACTAAACGATTCTTGAGTTGGGCAGTTAAAGTTTGTCTATTTAAGGCTAGGCTACATCCCATGCTAAAATGCGATTCAAATCTGTGTGACATAATCTTCACATGTTTATCGGTGGTGTTTGTGATCAGGTACAAGTAAAATGCGTGTCTGTCGTTCGGAGTCTTTTGGTGAATTTCTCCGATGCCAGTTACGAGTTCTGCCGCGAACTCGGCAAGTCAGGCATACTGATGATTGTATCACAGGATCTAGCCAACTTCGACGGCGCTGATCTCAAACATGAGGTACGACGCTATTAAATTTTACTATAAAGCGTAGCAGCTCTGCAGCACTGCCAGCAGCATTCAGATATATTGTAAGCAAAAATAACGGTTTAAGCTAACAGCCTAAATCGTCACCAGAACATTTTATGAAAATTCATCTATGTTGGTACATTGCGTTATGTAAATGGTTTAAATATACTGCCATGTATGTGCACAGATTGTGTCTTTCAAAATTTTCGATCAGTTCTCGGGTCTAATTCAGGATAACTAATCTCAAATAATGATGTATATGAGATTGTAGCTGATTTCCAAATTCTACAATAAATAGAAATATAAATCAAGCGATATCTGTTTAATCTAAACAATTAAAAAAACAGAAAATATACATGACATACCAAATATACACAAATAAGACACACGTAAATTATAAACATCTTGAATATTTACATATTTTGGAAACTCTTTATTGCCGTTGCGTACTTAGTGATGAATCAAATCTGCTTCTGTTTAATCCTCATCACTTGTATGTTTTACTCATGATTTAGCTCATCCACCAAATGGTCCTTTCTGCTATTGTCCTTATGCACAACTGTGCCAAGGTACCAGAGAACCGACACTTCCTCCAAGACGTCAAGGCAGTCGACCGCATCAGGCCTTATCTGCAAGTCGAAGATCTTGAGCTTAAGGTATTTTTTTATTCCCAAAATGGCATTTTTACTTACAATCATGCTGAATAGCTTTCTTCTCAGACATTTTTGGAGATGTTTAAGTGATTTTTGGAGAAATTTTGGTTGAGTTAGTAAGAGTCCTGCTAGTTATACTGATAGGAGAGTAGTTGGAAGAGTAGGGACGTTACACGGGTATTTCACCCGTAGGGAAATATGTTTTTTGTGAATATTTTCCTGTGCATTTTTGTTCTACCTACCTTGCGTGCATGTAATTATGTTGATAACAGTAAGTATGTTTGTTTCACATACCCAATAAACCGCCTTTAGGCATGACACACCAGTTTTGTACATGTACGTACATATACAAGCTGCGTAAGACCGTACTGTAAGGTTTGAACCACTCATACGCGTAATGTCCCCTACTCTTTTCGGTGAGTTCTTTAACCATATCTAGACCGGTATTTTAGGGGGGAGGGGGGTTCGTTGGACCGAGGGCTGGCTCATTCGCCCCCCCTCAGAACTCAAGAACGGTATATCGTATGACCACGAATTTTAAAAGAATGATGTACTAGTAAAACAGAATCATAATAACAATTTCGATAGATAGGTAGATAGGTTATTCCCTAAAAACTCAATGGTATACATCATCATCATCATCATCGGTCGACCCGACAATTGTATTGGTCGGGGTTATACCGCCCCTTACGAGGTGACATGCCCTTTCGTTAGCTTAATACAACACAGGGTTCGCCACGCCTCTGTCCGGATAATGATGTAATCACCATGTGTGGTGATGTGATCACCATGTGGCTGATACGGAACAGAGGTTCGCCAGGCCTCCATTCGGGTGATTTAAAATGAAAAAAAAAACTCTATACAAGTGTTTGTGCCATCGCACACGGCGGAATGCCCCTACTCTTTTTCGAAAGGTGTGGTGGGTTGTTTAACGTGCGTGGGGTGTGGCTTTCCCCAAACGCGAGACGTCCATTTAAAGTCCTTTTCGAGGGACGTCCCTACCCTACCCGAAGCTAGGTACTCATTTACACCTGAGTGAAGTGAGGAAAGTCGTGTAAAGTGCCTTTTCCAAGGGCGCAAGATCGGTGACATGGGCAGGATTCGAACCCGCTACCTCTTGGGTATGAGCCGAACGCTCAATGAAAAACTATTTCCTCTTATGGTGTCGAATAAAAACGATAAGGCTTTTTTGGAAGCCCTGAAGAAATGTATATTTTTATAACAAAGACGTTTTGCCGTATACAATTCTGGAATTTGGGACTGAATGGACAAATTTGAGGTCGGATTTCTCTTTCGTTACGTGTTTTATGGTATTAAACTCATAGGCATTTTGTCGGTCTTGCAAGACTTAAAGCACTTCTTCTACACCATGTACCGTAAGTCTTCTCTGTAAAATTATATCATTCCATCATTATAGTAAATTTTCACAGCTTGTTTCTTAAACCGTTTTTATCCTTCATTATTAAACCTACAGACTAAAATGGATTTAATTTGAGCCTATGAATTGCACCCTTGTATGTGTAGCCTGTACTATTATTTTCCATTTTTCCTATCTTTGACTTCATAAGATACAACTTCCAATATCTAAGTGCCAAGTGCATAAAGGTCAGGTACCGTATTATGTTCAGTTATTACGAAAAAAAAATCAAAATTTGTTGTTGCGTTTATAAGGCCACTGAAGACCACTAACGTTCTTAAAAATCCCAGGACAAAGCCGAGGTCACAATGACTTAACCATTTCTACTAACTCTGCCTGTCAGGTCCCTGCCGTGTTGACCCTGGCGTACATTGTGGAAGACAGAAACAGCAGTCTGATCGAGGTTGACGACAGCGTGGCGGATTACATCATCAGGACCATGAATAAGGCGCTTAGTTCCTCTGACATGAGGTACATAACTACTAATTATGATGATCACCGGTTTTACATTCCCGTGTAGTTGACAATAAACCACAAACATACAAATTGTAATACAACGAGAATGCACTGTATTTAGAGGAATAGATATTGTTTTGAAATGGCAAACAAGATCATGTTAATTCCACTCAGAGTCCTACGTTATGCTCTGTCGCCCCCTTTTTAGGGCCGACGGTTACTCCGTGATGGAACTGGCCATGGCCCTGGGTGCGCTGGCTCGGAATGACGCTGACAAAGAACTGCTCACTAAGAAAGGAGCACTGAAACTCCTCATCGCATTGACACAAGATGGCGACAATTCAGATAAAGAACAAGCCCTGATGGTGTGACATATCTACTAGTTACTTAATAGATAGAGTTTTTTAAGAACCAGGTTTAACCGTATCTAGATTTGGCTTTTCCCCCTCAGAACTCAAGAACGGTATATCCTATGACCGCCAAATTTTAAGAGTATGATGTACTAGTAATAATCAATTATATAAAAAATTTTGATATCATTATGACGTAATATGTCGTCATTCATGTGATTTATTGCCCAAATCCGTTTTTCTTCTTAATGGTCTACAGCACAAGTTTCCCAAAAAATTTATTATAGAATATTAAGATCTTCTGAATCGTATGTTGCCCATAGCAATACCAGTGACGTCATGAAAGGACGTAATGAATAATAAAACTGTCCGCACTCTTGGATCGTCAATATGGAATTTTCGAAAATCCTTTTTTTTTTGATAAAGCGTAAAACTACACTGGAAATAGATTAAAAAGGTTCAAATTAATATTTTCTGTAAACAAAATTGAAGTTGGGATGAAATTTTAAGGAAAATGTCCAGAATGTTCCTGATCTAATGACATGGTCCGCCATCTGGTATTTTGGCCATTGGCGACTTCAAATTAGCATAAATCATGCATAGTTATTGATGAAAGTTACATGAAATTATAAAAGATATTATTAACATTAGAAAGCATGTGTAAATTAACATAAAAGCCTTAAATTTCATTAACATGCCTGTTAGAAACCCCTTACCGTGGCAACACGAAAAATTGTCAATTGATCTCACTGCTTCGAAATTGTTGGCAACAATATCTTAGAAAAAGTCATCAAGTTTGGTAGCCCTATTACAAGCCGTCGGACGTTATCCGACATCAAAGTTGGCACTGGCATTTTAGCCCAGTCTAGATATGGTTAATGCATTCAATCTTAAGTCATCGAGAGAAAATTAAGTAGTCATGGGTTCACGGATACATTTATCGCAAATGAAATGTGTGCATTTTCTGTCAGATATGGAATAGGAAATGGTAGAATAGAACTTGCTCGGTTGGGTTAAGGCAGCCTATGGCATACTATGAGTAGTATTTCATACATATGCCTGTAACTTTTGATAGCTTGGTCGCACCACAACTAAACTTCACACAGTTCTAGTAGTATTTGAAACACATTGAATTTTGGGTTAAAAATCAACATTTTGGTTTAAAAAAAGCTGTTTACTTCATGGCTTTACGCGCAAGCGGTAACAACACCTTTCATCATGATATTTTACAAGTAGAAAGCCAGCCCCCTATTTATTATTTTTGTCCGAGGCTATTTTGTGTTAAATGACAGTTACATTGTTTTTTTGGGCCAAAAACGACGGAAACAGCTATGTTTCTGTCATTTTTCGTTAAAATGTCGCCACAGTTAAAAAATATCGACTTATATGCAAAATAGCCTCGGAAAATTTTGATAAAAAAGTGATAATACGTAAACATAGATTACTCTAAAGATCAATTATGCTGTTTTCAGCTGCGCGTAAAGCCTTTTATGTCATAGTCCGTAAATAAAAAGCGTAACAACGCGGGTTTACAGGGGAAACATACAAATGACCGCGAGTGACCCCGAATTCGAACACGCGTTCTATTCGAATGACGTCATATCGAACATGGTGGAACATGATTCGGGTTCGAAACATGTTTGTGGCAATTGTGCAGACACACGTCCGAACTCGAACATGAATATCAGCCTAGGCCGCCTTCACCCAACCGAGTTGAAGTGTAAGAATAGATACATCAAAATCTGTTCTTCAATTAATAACTTAACGCATTAGTAAGACCACAGGCATCCGTGTGTGTGTAGCAATGCCATGGCGTCGAATGACTGAGCAGATAGGCTAATGGGCGAAGGATCGGGAGTTTGAGAATTTTATCCCTAACATTCATAGCTCAAGAAAGAATTAAGAAAGTCACTTTACCCGATCTTTACACACCACCCAAAAGAAAAAAAAATGGGGACCTGAATTAATTTTTTGGATGGTAAAAACTTTTACCATACAAAAAAATGATTCCCTCCTTCCAATATCCGTGCCCTATAGACATTAAAGACAAAAATCCTACTAAAAAAAGCCGAGGTGGATACATTTAAATACTTTTAACTTTGATATGCCGATGGTTAATAGGCGCTGCAGATCTTTTGTCGCGACCCTGAAATCAAAGCCGAGGTAAAGAAGGACCCAGCCGCCGTGACGCTTCTGAACCAGCTGAAGGAACATGACGATGAAGCTGTCAACAAAGCGGCTACAGATGTCATGCAGACACTGCAGAAAAGCACTGCAGGTGTGTGTAAACCGTGCACGTAAAAAGAAGCATAATATACACCGATGCTACGTTGTGCATTTGGATTGACGACAATACATTTTGTTAGCACTTGGACACATGTCCAAAATATAGCCTACTTTAAGGAACAAGTACACAGCAAATAATGACACAAGATTCCAACTTCTACATGTAAAAGCATACATTTGATGGAAAATATACATATGTACTACTATACAAAGATTTAATTTAAAAAATCCTACTTTGTAAGTAATAGAACTACAAACATGGCTAAAAATTTTAATTTTATAACATGTTTGAATATGGCCTGATTCTGGGGACAAGTACACAGCAACGACACAAGACTCGAACCTCCAAAGGCATCCATTTGATAGGCAATTAAAATTATCATTTATGACTTAAAGTTATATTAGATTTTTGGTTTTAAGATTTCAAATAGTGTAATTCAGGTATGACATAAAATTATGTCTTTCTTGAGATGTAAAATTTAAGCTACTTCTGAGGACAACCACGTGACAACCCAAGAAATGGCCAGACTTTACAAACATAAATTTCATAGCACTTATGATTATTATATCTCTGATTCAAATTTGAAGCAAAAAGAAAGATTTACAGCTCTTCAAAGATGGGCAGAAATAGCGATATTTAACTAGCCAAAAGTATTGTCTTAGAGTTGCCCAGGCCCTTTAAACAGATTTGTTGAAAACTTCAAACCTCTTCTAGATAACCAGATGAATTGGTATCTTTAGCCCAGTTTTTGTTTTTCTGTAATATTCAAGCATTTGTTCGTAATTGTGTCCTAAACTTTGGAAATTTTTATGTTTTTGACATGCCCAAGTCAGGGAAAAGTCCACAAAATATGCTTTGGCCGTTACCATGGCAACGGTCGGTGTGGAGCAGAAAGAAAGCTATTTTAAGGGGTTGTGGGTCAAGTACTATCACTGTGCAAAATTTCCGCCAAATCGATTTTTTACCCCTGCCACCATTGTTTGATATTACAGACACTTCTTTTAAGTTTTTTTACTTAAAAAATCAGGGATAGATAATACCTTTAAAATCAATTTAGATACAGTCACTTTCTACAGAAGGCTCGGATGGTAGAACTCAGTCGCATATATTTGAGATATAATGTTCAGACACCTCAAAGAAAGTCAAGTGGTCACTATTAACGTTTTTACCTGCATGAAAAAAGGAGGTATTGTTTTTGGCGTGTGTGTGTGTGTGTGTGTCTGCCTGTGTGTCTGTGTGTGTGTGTGTGTGTTTCCACACATTTGTAGTCAGCATTACTTCATAACGCCTTTGTGGATTGTGACGGTATTTGAATTTAGAAAACCATAATTCAAACTAGATTATGCTAATTACGACATTATTGCCATAGTTAATGAGACCCATCAAAACATTTACAGAAACTCATATATTTCATGGAGGTATGAGATCTCCGAATTCTTGTTATTGATGCAAATGTTTTGATTCTTATCATTTAGGTTTAAAGTCATATCCTTTATTCCAGGCAAAGTTTAATATGAATCACAACTAAACAATGTTTTTTATTAATTTTAGGTGATTGTCCGTATATGCAGAAGTGCATAACGTTCAAGACTTCTTTAAAGTTAAAAGGTAAGACGTATAAGTCTTTGTCCACATTACGTTAAGTGCTATGAAATAACAATATTCCTGTTAACACAATGGCGTCGTTAATATTTACAAATTGTTTAGGTACTTTGGTTATATCAAATATACATTCGCATTTGACAGGGGCATAATATTGATACTTTTTTGTATATTAGTAATATGATCATTTAGAATCATTATCACACGCTATCAAAAATTGACATAGGAAAAATTTAAGCCTAATAAGACGTTGAAAGTGCATTTCCAACGCGATACATTATTAGGTTTTTTATTTTTGCAACGAAGAAAGATCTCTCAATATCATATCTATTTGCTGTAACTTTTTGTGCGATGTAAATGAGATTGAAACATATTGTTATACTTTCGTGAATGCAGACGAATTTTTCGAAAATCGGTTCAACATGTGTTACTGCCGTAACTGTCACATGTCCCGCGGGGACCAGGACTACTACAAACGCGGTGTTCCACAAAAGGACTACGGACTGCCGGTGGGGTGGTGCCGCTTCTCACTCAAGTAAGTGGCCTGCGCGGTTTGTTACATGTTACATGTATATACAACCAGTCTTGATAAATCATAAGTCTCTATTTCTGTAATTCATTGAGTGAGCTTTGGATTCGTTAATCGGCAAAAAAAAGTTGCTGGCATTTGAGTTATTTGTCGCGCAGAGAGGTCGCAGTAGAGATTCCACTTGAGCACTTTTTCGTGGAGTTCGGCGCTCTCTCCGCGCTCTGGACAATTTTAGGTCGCAGCGAGAGCGCAGTGAGAGCCCCACTAAGTGGAATGGAGACTTACTATCGCCAAGGTGACGGTGCCCATGGCGCTCATTGTACACTGATCGCGCACTAATGGCGCTCTCATCGCGCTCTCATCGCGCTCTCACGGCGCTCTCACGGCGCTGTCACGTCGCTCTCATCGCGCTCTCATGGCGCTCTCACGGCGCTCTCATCGTGCTCTCATGGCGCTCTCATGGCAACCTTGGCGCTTTCCTGGCGCTCTGGCCAATTTGAGGTCGCGGAGAGAGCACCATGAGAGCGCCGCCTAAGTGGAATGCGGGTATAAAGGATACGTAAAGACAGGACGTATTTATAAACTAACAAAACAAACAATTTACGCATAATTTAAGCACTGAAATATGGGATATCCTGCAGTATTGTGTAATACAGGCATAGTCATTTTTACACTGACATTTTTTTGCGAGATTAAGGAAATAATCAGGTAAAAATGCACCTATAATGCTCATGAAATCAGAATTGTATTACAAATTACAATCACCATTCGTCGATATTAGGGTCCCTCCTAGAGCCACAGCACTTGATGTGTTTAATAAATGGCATGTGGCGTTCCATGGAACAACTGTTGGCGCTCTGGAGAGTATTCTTAACACCGGGGATCTTATCAAACCGGGTAAGGCTGGATAGTCATAAATCATAGACCACACCCACACAATTGATAACTGCCAACGCTTTCTTCATCTAGTTATTTCCGTTGTAATGCCCCTGTCAGTGACCTCTTTGTTGTAAGTCCCCAAGTACTATTGCATGGTATTACCACCAGTTTTTTTTAGCCTCATTGTTTGAGCGTAGTAATGAACCATGAAAACGAAACTTTGGCTAACATATTGGCTACATCGTGCTTTTAGGTAGTACGATTCTTCAAGTGATATGGTTCACTACCTTTATTTAAGATAGGATTCAAAGCCGAAGTGTATTTCAAGCGTTTGTTCACTTACTCTGTTCTTACTCCCCTCGTAGGTGACAAGACCATGGAAGGTCGCACGCTGTCCGAGGGGGAGGGGCACTTCAAGGACACCTGTAAGCCAGATGGCTTTAACACAAAACAGGTCTTTGTCTCTCCCAGCATTAACTACGCAGGTCTACCTGTCTATGCAAAAGCTAGCAGGTAAGTAAGCACAACCATACTTTGAACGTGGGGTCGTGTGGCGTAGCGGCAGAGTGCGCGACTCGGAACTTAGAGTCCCGGGTTCGAGTCCTGACATGCCACCGATCTTGTGCCATTGGGAAAGGCACTTTACACGGCTTTCCCCACTTCGCTCAGGTGTAAATGAGTATTGTCCTGTCATGTATTTGTCCCCTGTGTTGGTGGCGGCATAATATAAGTTGACAAAACTTGAGTGTGTCGTCACCACGTCTGGTGATTACATGTTGGAATAGAAAAAAAAAAAACATACTTTGAGTATGGGAATTACTCCAACTCATTGACTAATCAAAATTTTCGACAGACATCACTCGGTCTTCTTAAGCTTTCCAACCCGAGCGGGTCAAAGTTCTTCGGAATCCGCTGCCGCCCCCGTATGCCCTGATGTACATGGCTCCCTTCACTTCTCTTCCAAAATAATCACGTCCCGTGTCCAAGATCTTAACCTTTCAGTGAGTCCGTGTGGACCGGTGTCTTGGAGCATAAGTTGCAATTGAATACTTAACCTAACCTTAATTGTAGAATGTCCTATGTAAGCTCATTCAAA